>NW_021319518.1:743420-760289 GCF_001605985.2 Dendrobium catenatum | reverse complement strand
GAAGAAGGTCGGCTGTCGACGACGATCGAAGCCGCAGAATAAGATTGGCGGTCGACGACGTTCGACGCCAAGGAAGGTGGGCTGTCGACGATGCTCGAAGCCGGATCGCCTTTTATCAAGCTCAATCGAAGGAATCGCTCGATCAGGTAGACAGAAACCTTGATCGAATTCGAGAAAACTTTCAGGCAATAAGGAAGATGAGAATGTCGTCGGCAACCATACCGAGGTATCCCTCTTCTTCTTCGCTCTCCTCGTCCGCTCCTCGCAAACGACATCAGTCCCGCCATTCTCCCACCATCGTTGACGAATACCCTCCGCTCGAGCTCCCTCTCCGTTGGCGTGATCCGCCACCGGATTATCATCCGCTTGAACTTCCGCTCAATGGCGGAACCCCCGGTCCGGCCATTTTGTCCGCAATCCCGCTTCGTTTCCTGACCAGACCAACACCAACACACGTCCTGCATCCCGCACTCCCAATGTTGTCTCCGACCCTTCACCATCACAGCTGAAGTCCGTTAGAGAGATCGATGATTCGTCTCTGTTCTTTGCCTCCGCTCCTTCCCGCAATCCAACCAAGCACCAAACTTCAGAACCCGCGATCATTCCCGCTCTCCATATCGATTTTTCTTTCGACCCCATGGCCCGAGTTGATCCGCAGCTAGAAAATGATGTCAACTCTGCTTCCGCCTCAGCTCTCTCACGCGAACCGATCTCGCTCCAGCAGACACCACATGAGCCCATCAGCCCGCTTTCATCACTCACCCAACTCGTCACGGTTGAGATCCCTACATCGTTCGCCATTTCATATGGTACCGACAAATGCCCCACCATCCCCTCTTGGCTGGAGCTTACAAAACCTCACGAGGATCTCGCCAACGATAAGAGCATCATCGGTGATGAAGGGTTTCTCTTCGCGGCATCATACGACAAGTCGTCCCTCCTCATAGCACGGCTCCGACAGCAACAGGTCAACAACTGGGAATCGTTGGATGAAGATCCCTCCAGACCATCAACATATCAACTTCCACGTGCACCGCTCGAGCCAATTAATCCTCTTCCAGCATGCGACCAAGTTCCAGACACGTCCGCGCGACCCAAGCTTCGTTTCCATTTCACGCATCTTTCACCCAAACTCCCAATCTCGCGTGCCCCCAACCCTGTGTCGGGCATCCAACCCGATTCCATACTCCACACTCGTAGCCCAGTCATATTTTTCTCCCGCGATCACACTACATCAGATATGCTAATGTTGAATAAGCAAGGATTTATGTCAAATATGGAAGACATCCACGCAGAGAATGTGGCTCGCTTGAAGCAGGTGTCACCAGAGGAGATTGAGGATGCTCATAAAAGGGTAATTGAAAAAATTAATCCTGTTATTGTTGAGATGTTTGTTAGCAGGAATGACAATACTTCAGGTCACGATAATGAAGATCATAACATGTTTAATGATTACCTGGATGAAAGTGGTAAGAATTTGGGGAAGAATAATACTGGAAATGAACCACCATCCCAGGTTGTCAAGGTTACCGGTGTATCAGCAGGCCATGCAGGTAGGGTGTCTGTTGGACAAGTTAAGAGCAACTCTTGGAAGGTTTGGAGTGGAAAAGTACAGAGAGTGAGGGAGTTAAGGTTTATCTTGAAAGATGATTTACTCAATGTTGATTCTTATCAGGTATCTAGTAAGTGCAAGCTTGGAGGCGTTCAACCTGATGATACAAATGTAGCAGAATGTGATTTCCTGCAAACCGATGGGGATCCAGCAGCTTTAGGATATTCAATCATGGAAGTGATAGCTATGATTCTAAGCATGGTTCCCGCACAAAGAGCTCTTGTTTTAAAGGTTCTTGATTCTATCTTGAATAAAGCTTTGGTCAACTTGTTGAAAGATAAGGGTTGGCTTGATGCTAGACAAGATATTGTTAGCAATCATATTGATTGGTGGCCAATATGAGCTTATGCACTTGGCCCTAGACCTCAGCTTGTTTTGTCCTTACGGATTGCTTTAGAAGATAATCACAATTCTGTTGTTTTGCATTGCGCCAAAGTAATTCAATCAGTATTAAGCTGTGATGTAGTGTTGTCTTCCTTAAGCTATCTTCATGGGTTGATTAAACTTGTCTCAATAATTGATGGGTGCATTCAGAGAGCCAGAAAAGCATGCAACATTCAGCTTCTCAGAGAAAATAGCTCAGACATGGAGGTTAAGGTATTAACAGAAGAGATGATTAAATGGACTCGAGAGGATCTTGTTAAAATATTGGATGTATTTGGGAACTTGGTTTCTTTTGAATGGTCAATGACACAATCTCTCGTGACATGTGGCATTGGTGGACTAGTTCCAGGGGTTGGTGAAGGATGGGGTTCACCTGGTGGAGATTTTTGGTCATTAAACATCTTGCGGGCACAAGAAGATGCTCAACTGGTTTTGAAATTATCCAAAACCTTAGCAATTGTTCATAAGAGAGATCCTGCTCTTGTAGAAGTTACGAATCCAGCATTTGGAAACCCAATGAATCTTGATTCATATACAAGTTTATGTTGTTCTTGCAGCTTGCTTGATCACATGAGATTGAGAACCTACAAAATATTTGATCCAGGAGGGTGGCTCATATTATCTACATCTATCTCCTTTCCTATAAAGCATCTCGACGGAGTCGAGCTCTTTTGACGCAAGAGGAGAATGATGCGGAGCATTTTAGCTTAAATCGTTCCTTAGACATATGTTATCTAGTTTGTTACAAGCTTATGATAGGATTCTAGAACTTTCTAGTTTTCTCTAGTTTTTCTACCTTATTATTATATATAGTATGATGTAAGAAGAGTTGGGACATTGAATGAAATTATCTCCTTTTTAAAGCTTTGAAAGCTTCTTCTTCTTCTTCCCTGGATTGGGAAAACCCAAATCCTTCTTGCAGGTCGCATCTTCCGAAGATCCACTACATCAAAAAGAAACCTTCAAGCCCCCCATCAATGCAAATAGAGAAGTAAGTCTCCTTAATTCAAGCTTTGATCCAGTTGATAAAGATGGGAGGGAAACCCTTTTGGACCAATCTAGAGTAGAGGAAATCCCTTAGTGTCAAAAGCCTTCCTAATGAACTTATCTTTATGCCTCTTGGAAAGAAAACCAAGAATTTCAGCCGCTAGAATAGGATTATCAGTAGATAGCCGGTTGGAGATGAAGGCAACCTAACTCTTGTGAATAATAAGAGGCATGATAGGTTTCATTCGAGTGGCAATAATTTTGGCAATGATCTTGTGGAAAACATTGCATAGGGATATGGGTCTGAAGTAATGTATAGAATTGGCATGCAAATTTTTGGGAATGAGAGCAATTGCAGTTGCTTTGACCTGATTGGGAAGGTAGCACTTAGAGAAAAAGGATTTGACAGCTTGACAAACCAAAGGCCCAGTGATTGCCCATGTTTTCTTGTAGAAAGCAAAGTTAAAACCTCCAGGTGCCGAGGAGGAGCATCCAGAGGAGATGGCCGCAAAAATTTCATCATTATTGATAGGATGGATTAGAGATCTCTTGGCTTCATCATTAAGAAAATTACCAACCGGAATGTTATCTAGGTTAGTAATAATAGGTTTAGGAGAATTATAAAGGTTCTTGAAATGCTCTACAATACCAGCCACATTGGAAGCTTGAGAGTGCTCATGATCACCAAAGGAAGCATGGAGGATGCTTCTATTATGAGATTTTCTTTTGTGCAATTTGGAATAAAGGAATTTAAGATCCTCCTCCCCAGTTTTCAGCCATTTGACTTTAGATCTTTGAATGGTCCAAGCAACCCATAAGGAATTGTATTAAGCAAGATTCTTATTAACTTTCTTAAGGCTCCTGCAAAGAGAAACATTGAGAGGATCCACATCAATAAGCGACTGATAATGGTTCTGGAGGGTGGACAGTTCAGCACATTTGGCTTCAATGAGATTAGAAGTCTCCCAACTCTTGGTTTTAATTTCCTCCTTCAGAAGTCAGTTTATCATGTCTAGGAAATAGTTTTTCAGCTTTAAAGAGGCAAGACAGGGCACATCATTCCTTTTTCTGGACTCTGTAGAGGCAATGCAACCTTTTTTAATTAAATAAAATATTATGAATATAAAGTTCATATAAGAATAAAAAGCAACATAAGCCTAGACTTTGATGGTCCTATAGTTTTTGTCTGATTATTAGAAAATGTGGTGAAGATGTGCCACTTTACACTTGGTTTATTTGCAACCAGCTTAGATTATAGGACCTGTTCCTTGTTGCTTATAATATTCAAATAATCAATGAAATTATTCAAAGCTATTACAAATCAAGGAAAAAGTTTAGGTTGCTTTAAAGCTGGAGCATGTAATTGCGTCAGATGGTCTTTACTGGTTAATACATGATGTTATATATTTCCAGGCGTTTTAAACTTTGACGGGAAGAAAACAGTTTTATAGCAAATGCTTTAATACGTAAGTTCCAGCTTTTCTATTGTAACAAGAAAGAGAATAGTTGTTTTTTTTTTCCAGAACTGGACATTTGCATCATAAATTCTCACTTTTTTCATTGTGACTACACGGTGCACTTGAATGAACCTTTGAAATCCTTATCATTTATTCTAAGCAATATTGCTTTAGAATCACATTATTTATTTAGATAGTGCAGTATGAGGATTATTTGATTGGCTTTAAAATAAATGTAAAATAAATTACTCCATTCTTTTTCTCAACAAAGCAATATTCAAGCCAAAACTCAAGAGTCAGGAGCCAAAAAAATGCTAACGCAAAAAGGTGCAATGTACAAAAATTCAGTGAAGATGGCAATAAATTATCTGTTTGAACGAGTGTTTAACTATCCATAAAAAGATGTTGCAATTGGCTGACAAGTTCTCAGATTCTTTGAACCTTGAAAAATTAAATTAATGTTGCGACATTCCCAATAAATCTACCTAAAAATATTTATTTAGGGTTCACTTTTATAGGCAACCCAATTAAATTGAGGGAGTGTCTTAAACTTTTGCTTGTGGAGAGTTTTTATTTGTCCACCTACTTAAGTAATGATAAGTAATGGTGTGTATGAGTATTTTGGTAGTATTTTTTTAGGGAAAATGGTATTTCTATCAGTGAGATGCAAAAGTATGGTATACTATTATGAGATTTAGGCTTCGTTTGGGATAGCTTTTTTTTTGCTTCTTAAAGTAGCTTCCTAGTACAAAGGAAGCTGCTTTAAAAAGCAAAATGAAAGCCGTCCCAAACGAAACCTCAATAGAGAGAAACAACTAGGAATCTACTTTCTGGTCATCCCTTCACATTTTTTTTTTGGTACAAAGCAAACTGGTCGCATCTTCTTTGCAAAGAATCTACTCAGAGAGCACATGTTTACACCCCCAACAAAACGGCCCCTTAATTATCAGTTTCCTCTTTAGTATGCACTTGATATAGGTACCATCGTGAATTGGATGTTCTACCTCTTGTTTTCTCTTACAACATGATTTTATCCTTACTATCTTCTCTTTTCTGAATCTTTAGGGAGCAGTTCCTGAAATTCTCAAGAATACAAAGGATGATTTCTTTAAGAAGACGATAGAAACATTGAGGAAATTGGCAGATCTATGCTATACCAAGCTACAGGAAATTGACTGCATCGAATGCCCCCATAAACCAGAAGGGTCCATGTTTGCGATGGTGAGGCATGAGAATAATATCTGAAACTAAGGTTTCGTTTGGGACGACTTTTTTGTTTCTTCTTAAAGCAGCTTTCTAATGCAAAAATCAAAATTTTTATATAGAAAACTGTTTTAAGAAGCAATAAGAAAGCCGTCTCAGACGAAGCTTAAAGATCTGATATTCAATTGTTATAAATAAACCTCATCTGTGTCATGTAATGCAGGTAAAGTTGGATATATCTTATTTGGATGACATTCAAGATGATTTTGAGTTCTGTTGCAAGTTGGTCAAAGAGGAATCAGTAGTAATCCTTCCAGGTGAGCTGCCCTATAGTTATCATTCAACTTTCTTACTTTATCAGCAAGCCTCATTATGTCTTCTGTTCATCATCCATGCCATTTGACAATTTCGAATCACTATTTTTCAAGATAAAAACTTTATTTCAATATGTCTTATGATAGATGTCAGTAATAAATCTGAAAATATTAATAATACATTTCCTCATTTATGCATATAACTCAAAAGAGTACACCTTTGTAATTTACTTAAACAGGAGTAGCGGTGGGCATGAAGAATTGGCTTCGCATCACTTTTGCAATCGAGTCATCTACTCTGGATGATGCTCTTGACAGGCTGAAATCCTTCTGCAAGAGGCATCAGAAGCAAACAAATTGAATCTCGGATGATTCTTATTCATCTCTATTTAAAAGCTCAACCATAGTCGTAAGCCTTTGCAAGTAAGGTGAATAATATCAATTACTCATTGTGCATAAGATATCTGATGTAGTGGATCGGTGAAAGAAGGAAGCTGCTAGAACCAAAATTAGAGAACAGCTGGATAACTCAAATGGGAATGTATATTTCTCTCTCTCTCTTAGATTGGGCATAGGATATCTGATGTAGTGGATCGGTGGAAGGAAGGAGTTGCTAGAATCAAAATCAGAGAACAGCCAGATAACTCAAATGGGAATGTAGATTTCTCTCTCTCTCTCTCTCTTAAGATTGGGCATAGGATATCTGATGTAGTGGATCAGTGGAAGAAGGGTACTGTTAGAACCAAAATCAGAGAACATCCAAATAACTCAAATGGGAATGTATATTTCTCTCTCTCTCTTGCATTGGGCATAGGATATATGATGTAGCGGATCGATGGAAGAAGGGAGCTGCTAGAATCAAAATCAGAGAACAGCCGGATAACTCAAATGGGAATGTATTTTTTTTTCTCTCTCTCTCTCTTAACCATCTAATGACTATATATATAGGACTATAACAGAGAAAAAGGTAACACTATGCAGAAGATAAGAACATAAATGACAGTAAAGGTAAGTTGTTCCCTGAGGCATAATATATGTATGATGCACCGCATCAATATCACTTCCTGTTCTATTTTCGTTTTCACTAATGCAGCTGTCATCTGTTGCTTTTGTATCATCATCCTTCAAAGAATGTTGAAGTATGGTATTATCTGGTGATCTGTAATTTGACTATTATTGTTTGTTCATCCTTCAATGGTACTGAGCAGTATTGAGCTCGGTACCATGAAGTATTGAGTACCGAGCAGTGTTGAACAGGGTACTGAGCAGTACCGAGCTCGGTACTACTCAGTATCGAGTAGGAGGTGATGTAATGCATTTTCATTGGGCTCCGAAGGCAATAGTTGAATGCTTAATGTAATGTGGGAGTTACTTATTGTGATGAATATCCTCAAAAAAGGAGTAGCCCATGATATTCCAAGTATCTTTAAAAAAATTAGATATGAAGTCGTTATTTTCGGGACTAATTATTCTGTGCAGACGTCGAACGCCGTTTGGTGACCGGACCTAATAATTTGCAGAGCATTGGATTATATGTTGTGCAAATATTGTCCGAAACGCATCAAATTTGCTAATTTGAACACTTAAATTACTTGGGTCGTTGCACGATAGTAATTTGGAAAATTCACTCTTGCGGGGGAGGTGAGGACGTGATTTCAGTGTGTGCAAGCAATGAAAATTTGTGAGAAGTCTATATTTATTTTAGTATTATTATTATTTTGAAATTAAAAAAAAAATCAACAATATGTCACCTTTCCTTCTCTTCCCTTCCCTAGTAAAACTGACGTTGTGTCAATACCTCCCTCTCTCACTCTTCCTCTCCTCTTTTTTCGTCCTCTCCCTCTTTAGTTTTCTCTCTCTTTAAGCTTAATACATGATATTGTTTGGCACATTCTGAATGTGCAAAAATATTTGACCAGTTTGTTTCTTTTCAAATTATCTAAATTTTATGCTCCTAATTTTCACTATTATGCTTCTCTTTTAGGCCTTCTCCAACCAAACTCCAAACACATGAATGACGTTGCTTGCGAGCTCCAGCTGAACGACAAAACTTTCAGTATTTGGTTGTGGGTAAATAGTGCGACATCAATATTAACGTTGCATTGTTCACCTGCGTTATTTTTCAGTCTCTACCAGATTTGCCGAAGAAACACGAGAAGGAGAAAAATGATTACTTGAGCGCAAAATAGAGTTCGATTGGAGATGAATCACACCATTTTTCTTTGTTACACTGCATTTTGCAGTGAAAAAAGAGATTTTCAGTTGGAGATGCCCTTATAAAATTTACTCCTTTCTCTCACTGTCATTCCTTCTCATTCTTCCCTCTATGTTCTCTTCAAAGTCTTGAAACCAACAGCGGCGAAGAAGCAAAAAGATAGCGATTTGGAGCTCGATGTAGAAGGCGTCAACGGTACCTAAGGTAAAGAAGCAATGAAGTTGCCTGAGAGCTCCAGGAGGCATCGGCAGCACCAACGACCAAAGAAGGAGAAAATGAGTAGTTGATCGTTTAATAGGAAGAATCAAATTGTTGAGATTCTGAATTCGACAAGGAAGAAAAGAAAGATTTATCGATGTGATATAATTTAATTTAAAATAATTAACTTTAATCTTTGTTTTTTAAATTAACAATAGATATAGAATTATAACTATGATATGATAAATTAGAAATATTTAATATTATATAAATGATGTCCAATATATTTGAAGTTTTCATTAACAATATTTATTAATTGATTCAATATTATCTTGATGGGGGATTTAAGCACATACCACTTTATTTCATGCTATTTACATTTCTAATATTTAAAATTTTAATATTACATTTCTGTTATTTATATAAAATTTTAATATCAAATAAACCACTCATATATTTTGTTCTTATCACTCATACCATCCGATAAACTTTAATTTTTTATTTCATGTACCTATATTTATTTTATGGGTGGTAGACATGCAATATTAAAATTTTAAGTGTTAGATATATAAATATCATTAAATAAAAAGGTATGTATGTAAATCCCTATATATGAATATATTTTGAAAGAGTGATAGAATTAAACAATTGACTTGAGACAAAATACTGAAGTAAATAAAAGTTCTCAGAGAAAGATTAGATAAGAGTTATATTTATATTAATGGAAAATTTATTTGAATTTATTGAAGATATATATACTTTTAAGATAAATTTGCAAATTTATGCATATAAATATTTCATTTCAATTATTGAATATTGTAATATGTATGTGTGTACTTGTTAAAGTTTAGGTGTCTATTATACATCAAATTGAGGAAAATTAAGCAATGAAAATTTACAATGTAATATATATATATATATATATATATAATGAAAAGTGCATATATCGATTAAAATACATGTAAGAAAAAGAAATTAATAAAAGAATATATAATATGTAAATGAAAGTAGTAAAAGAAGAAGAAAAAGATCTATGGATGCAAATACAAGAGCTCACCCCCAATGGTATTAGTTATGAATGCAACGTAACATGTTAAATGAAAATAGAAATAGTTGCACGTTCATTAGTACAAAATTTTATACGGTGCTCCTATACTAAATGAAAAGTAAATATGGTAACTCAAATAGTGGTTTGAACCTTCCAACAGCGCTTCGGATCCATGATTTGGACCCCTTTGGGCTCGGATTGGGTCGAACTTGGTATCGTTGGGTTCGTATTTCTGAGACGCTCAGTTTGACTGTAAGCTCGCTGAAATCGGAGTTCATGTGATCCCGGATTTAATTTTTGAAGTTTCCGGCTAGCTTTTTGCCTCGAGATTCATGCTCGATCAAGATAATTTCAAGATGACGTATCAAGTATAAAATTGAATATTTGTACTAAAAAGCTACTATAAGAAGCTACAAGAAAGTCAATCAAAATCAAGCCTCAGGCTTAGTTTGAGACAGCTTTTGTACTACTTTTTAAAACGACTTTTTAATAAAAAAATTTTATACTAAAAATTTATTTTAAAAATCAAGAAGAAAGCCATCCAAAATGGAGCCTAAATTGAAATTCTATTTGATTCTAATTCTTTGCTGCAGAGTTTTAAAAGCTGCTCGATTGGCGCCAATATTGCGCGTCGGGCCCTCGAAGGCTAAACCAGCGCAAAATCGTCCTCATGTGAGATGCACGTGACTGGCCTACACAAAGCGACATCGAGATCCCTCACGGCTCAGTACGTCATCGTTCTGCTCGCTTCCGAGCTCCACGCTTCGACCGTTCGATCCACTACAATCAAGCCGCCTCTGGCAAGCTTCTACTTTCACCGCGGCCGCCGTCGCCGGAGTTAGGTCATCTTCTGATTTCCTATCATCCGTTAATTTATTTGCTGAATCTTTTATTTTCATCTCCGTGCTTGTGTATTATTTTGAGTATTTGCATTTCTTAGTCTCTTTTCAAAGCCGCATTCTTAAATGTTTACTGTTTCTAAGTGCATGGAGGAGTTTTGCTCCAAATGAGAAATGCTAGGTACTATTTATGCTCAATTGTTATTATTTTTTTTTTAGAAAAGTGCATGCTGCATTGCTAAGTGAAAAAGCAAAAGGAGTACAAGAAGCTAAAATCAAATATATAGACTCTAATGAGAGTCCGCCCTCACCAAAAAAAAGAAAAAAAGAAAAAAGAGAGAGAGAAGAGCAGTAATATTGTCTTTCCATTAAAAGAATATATTTCAAGATGAAGAAAGCTTAATACTAGAAGAAGATCATCAATTGTTAAGATGGGGTTCCCTAAGTGATTGTGAAGAGTGTCATTAAAGCCTGCTAGAAGGAGGGGACGCCATTGAAATGTTGAAACAATCACGTTTTGGGAAGTATAATCAAACATCCAAACAAAAATGAATAATAAAAGTGCAGTGAAGAAAAAATAACACATGAATTTAACAGAAGAGAACCTAAAACCGGGAAAAAAATAACGAATCTACACCACATCAAGAAATTCAATATGAAAGTTTAGACAAATTGTGCACGTATCTCTTCTTGCACTCTTTTGTCTCTCTTCATCTCATACGTGGCATAATCTTCTCAAAATAGTAAAAGGACGTACTTAAACATCCAAAAGATGCAACCCTTCAAGTGAAACAAAAGGAAGAGGAAGAAAAATTGCTCAGCCTGACTCGCAGTGTTGCGGTGCTGGGATTTGGAGTGCCGCAACGCTCCATTTTTTGTCTCTAGCCCGGCTTACAGCGTCGTAATGCTGGGGGTTGGAGCACCATAACACTCCACTCTCTATCTCTAGTTAGAGCCATAAATGTTGTAGCACTCCATCATATAGTGTTGCAGTGCTATACAACTGTACATACAAAAATAAATTTTCGATGCGTTCACCCTCAAACCTTTGAGAAGGTGGCGTGTTGCCCCCCTGCGAAGGTATAATGCTCTAAAAGGGAGTAGTAAGACCGTTTTACCCAAAGGGAAGTAAGACCCACTATTGGGCTACTTCCAAAGAGAAGTAGTAAGACCATTTTACCTAAATGATTAGACAACTTCTAAATGGAGTCGTAAGACTTCTTCTTTGGGGAATTTCTAAATAAAACATCAAACTCTTCAACCAAAATTAATGGGGAGCTTAGCCTATAGGGCTAGGTTGTAAAACCCATCAATGGACTACTTCTAATAGAAGCCGTAAGACCCGCTCTATGAGCTAATTTTAATGAAAGCCATAAATCCCGACCCAAATTCAAACACCTGGGTTACTTCTTGAAGAATTCGTAAGACCCACTTTAATTTAAACATATGGGTAACTTTTTAAATGAAGTTATAAATCCCAAGCCATACTATTTTTTGTGTATTCTAATAAATGTAAACCCCAAATCACTTTTTAATAAAAACTATAACCCATATCTAACAACCTTAGTTTACTCGGGATTCCTGAGAGGAGGCAACCCATGACTTCTAATCAAATTTTTTGGACACTGCGGTCAATATTTGTTAGTGTTGGTAGACTGAAATCTACGATATACCTGGGATGATGGAACCATGTGATCTTCTTCAGGTTTACTTCCATTTTTTCCCATAATTGAGACTAAAATATCTAAAGATTATTCATCTTTAATTGAGAGTTTTTCTTACGCATTAAGATGGATAATCTATGATGCACCGACACTTCTCCTCAAAGAGGCGTGCAGTGTCCGACACCGTGTCCGACACGACACTCGTCTGACACTCCTCCGACACGTGTCGGACACGCCGAAAACGTGTCCGATTAAAAAAATATTAAAAATAAATTGGACACGCGTGTCCGACACACGTATCTTAAATATTTTATAATTTTTTAAAAAATATAATTTCTTATATTTGGTGAGATTTAAATTAAATTTCTTATTTCATATCCACAACACCAAATCATCGTCTGCATTTAATACCCATTCATCGAATATTCTCATTTTCATTTCTCTTTGGCAGTGAAGGTATTTTCATCTCCTCTCTTATTGCACAATTACAAATTTTTCTCTTGTTAAACCAGAGTTGAAAGTAGTGATATTCAATGATGATGATATTGAAGACCAAAAACAAACCTCTAAAGCTAATCATAGTAGTTGAAGCTTGAATGCTTGATATTGTAGTAAATGATTATTTACTTATATTTTTGTGCTTGTACTAAATATTTTATATTATAAGCTAAACAAGTTATCATGTCATTCATTTATTATTATTTGTCATTTTTAATATGATATTACATTAATATATATACACTGAAACCAGAACTCAGATCATAAAGTTCTCGCAAAATGAGGGCGAAATCTTTGGGTAGTGTCTTATCTACAAACTCATCTGCCTTCCAAAATTTACCCCGGAACTTAATTCGTTAAAACTCCCTCGCCAAAAGCAAAAGCATAAACAATCATGCGCGGTGGGGAGGCCGGGGCCGAATTTTCGGAGCCCACAATCACAAGACAAGATACCTATGCTTAACATGTCCTCTCTATCCTAGAGTTTGGAATCTGAACTCTAAAGAAGTGATCCTCATTTTTTTATTTATGCATCAATACTACTAATAACCATTTTACTTGTATTTAGGTTTATTTTTCACTTGATTGAGCTTACTATTTTGTTGATAGCTTGCTAAACATTATTCGGTAAACTTTCTCCTGATGACAGGCATCTCATATATTAGGCCAGCTATTTATCACTTCTGTCAGAGCTGATGCGATGGCCACACTACCCCAATGCAAACTGGACGGCACAGCGCAGAATATTGAATTGTTGAAGGCTTTAATTCAGGTTAACTAGATGATGATATTCTGTTCCATTATGAAGTTACTAGAATTTTAAGGATAATATATCTGCTGAAGTAATCATATGAAAAATATATTTTCATTTTGATCACTCACCAAATTAGGCTTGGGATATTTGACAACTGGTGTTTCATGCATTATTTTCTCACAGAAAGATCAAGACAATTCACAGAAACTGGCACAAGAGGTTAAGCACCATGAAGACAAACTAAACTATCTCAATGCTCATGTGAATGCCATCGATGAATCCATTCATCGTCTGCAAGGTTAAGTCAATGTTAACCTGCGTCATTTGCTTATGGTGAAATAGACAATTGATCTGCTCTTTTTATGTTTGTTGTGAAGTATCATACTCATGAATCTCGGACAGGAAACTTTCCTGATTAGTTGCTGTTTGTTTTAAGATAATTTGCTTGTAATAATCTTGGTGACTGGCTCATCTATATTAAGCAAAATAGTTCTTGTTACCTCAGTTTCCTCTTGCTTTAAGGCTTCGTTTGGGACGGTTTTTTTACTGCTTCTTAAAGCAGTTTTTTAGTACAAAAAATATAATTATTGAACTAAAAAGCTGCTTTAAGGAGGAAAAAAGCCTTCCCAAATGAAGCCTAAGTGTATTGGTTCTTCTAAGCTCAGAAAATACACTTGATTTGGAATTCAAAATTATTTTGTAGGTGAACTTAAAGAATGCTACTTCTCAAGCATGGACAACGGGAACAGCAGTGTTTCTTCTGTATACACTGAGAAACAGATGAATGATCAAGTAATACAGCTGGAGAAAACAGCAGCTGGCATAATATGTGAGGTGAAAGATCGGCATGGTTCAATGTTATCTACATTAAAATGCACCAAAGATGTTTTAGGAATTGTTGCTTCACTTGGAAAAGTATGCGATCAGAATCTTAGCAGGCTAGTTTCTTCCTTCAAAAATAGTTGTACATCTATTCTGTTTTTTTTTTTTTATTTTTTTTTTTATTTTTTTTCAGGTTAGTTTCTTTTCATGTTTATAGCTATTATATATGAAGTTTGTTTTCTGCTGGCAGCAATTGCTATTCCAAACCTTCTACCTCGGTTGAGTACAATCACATACTATATGATGTTACTGCATGTTAGTTAGCTATAGTAGACTGAAGAAACTGCTCAACAACAACAACAACAACAACATCAAGCCTTTGTCACACTATGTGGGGTTGACTACATGAATCCTTTTTCATCATTGTGTCTGGTTAAAGTCAAATTTTCATTTAAATCTAATAAAGAAAGATCATTTTGATAGGAAATACTTGAGTTCGCAAGTAATTCCTAGCCAAATCGGAAGCGAGACAGCAGAAAATCTGCTGTTTATAGAGTTGGACAGCAGGTTATCACAGAAAAAACAGCAGAAATTATAGAGAAAACGGAGAGAAAACTCAAAGAAAAGCTTGTATTTTACTAGTAGATGAATAAAACAGCAAAGATACAATTGATCCTCAATTCGAGAGGAGGATCGATCTCTCCCAAATCTCTAGACGCCACTAGAGCCCAAAGAAACCTAAATCTACGAGATCTCAAATTTCAGCCAAATTCAAGATACCCAAACCCTAGGAAAAACAACTATTTAATGCATACAAATCAAAAGGAAATCCCTAAACAGTCCCTACATTCAAATTCCCTTCTAATCTTCCTCAAAAATCCTTCCTAAAACGGTCCCGTGGAATCGCGGCTCGCGCGGCATCCCGCACAGGCGGAGTTCTTTCTCCACTGTTTTGTGGTTTTTCCCGTGAACCGGTCCCGCCTGGATCGGCTGGACCGGTCCAGTGGACCGGTCTAACACATTTCTAATATTTTCAAACAAAATCTTTTTAGGTCTAACTCTACCTTTCTTAACATAAGTCAAATCTAATACCTCAACTTTCTAACCGGGTCATTGGAAGGCCTCCGTTTAATGTGACCAAACCATCTAAGGCGACTCTCTCTAATCTTTTCTTCCACTGGAGGAAGAAACTGCTCAAGACTACAAAATGTGTGTGTGTGTGTTTTTTTTCATGCATCATTACTATAATCAGCTAAGGTTTATCAATTCCTTCTGGCGGTGATTTGATGAGTATGCCATATGATAGTGACAGGTGATTCACCATGCTTTTTTCATTTGTGATTTCTGACATTTTTTATCAGAATATTATCCGAGTATTTGGGAGTGGAGACCATGTTGGCTATAGTTTGCAAGACAATTGATGGTGTTGAAGCCCTTGAAAATTATGAAAAAGATGGCACTGTTGACATGAATGCTGGTCTTCATGGCATTGCACCAACAATTGGAAGGATGTTAAATGGTAGATTTCTTGTTTACTGCCTTCAGAATCTGAGGTATATTAGATATGATCCGATCACTGCCTTGTTCGAGATAATTTTTGTGACTGCATATGTTGATTTAAGAGTGTTATTCTGTCATCAGCTATGAGCACTTTTCTCACAATACCTTATATTATTCTGACACGTCACTAATTTTTTTTTACCAGACCATTTAGTGGCGAAATTCTTCCTGATGATCCACAAAAAAAGCTTGCACTAATGAATCCAAAGCTACCTAATGGGAAATATCCACCTGGCTTTTTGGGCTTTGCTGTGAACATGATCTATATGGATCAGCAACACTTATCTTGTGTAACAGTTGATGGCCGTGGGCTAAGAGAGACATTGTTTTATAGTTTATTTTCTCGCTTGCAAGTGTACAATACCAGGAGTGACATGATGGATGCTCTTCCATTCATAAGTGATGGTGCTATCTCCTTAGATGGCGGCATTCTCAAAGGTAGTGGTTTGTTCTGTCTTGGGGAAAGGTAAGCTTCATTTTCGATTGAATGAGGGGCATCTTTCTGCTTCACTTTTCCACATTGGTATTAATCTTTTTAAGAATAAGGTTTTCTGTGGTTCCTTGTGATGATTATTTATTGTAAAATGTGCACAACATTCTTCAATGTTTGACTAATATGCATGGCAAGGCATGCTCAATTGTGAAAATTGGATTATTAGAATGGAACTCGTGCATGTCTAGACATAGGATTTTAGTATTTTAGGTTATATAGTAGAGATAAAACAATTGTAGTAAGGCGATAAACTTTTTTTAACATCCTTACAGATCTACAGAGATCTAAAAATGCATATGCTCTGATTCATAACTAATTTAGGAGAGTTTACTTAGGGAAACTTAGGAGATTTTATTGTCATTAGTCAAAAATACTATAAACACTGTTGTTGCCAGGTCCCAAGTCCTGGATGAGAAAAGTGGAGAGTTGCGTTAGGTAGTCGACAGCCAGCGTAAAACTTGTCGACAATAATGACATGAATTCTTTAAGAAATTGTGTTAATGCTATGGCGTTCCCTGGAAGCGACGCGCTGTATGGCCTGAATACAGTGACAAGTGTGCAAGGGCCGCTGCACCGGTGCCCGGGTGCAGTGTTAAATAGGCAAGGGTTTCCACATCAAGGACGGATGTGGGCAAAGAAGCTAGTCCATGAAACTAAAATTAGGATAGGAACTTGGTATATAGGTTCCTTTACAGGAAAATTAATGGAATTAATAGATATTATGATTCATAGGAAGTTAAATATTTTGTGCATTCAGGAAACTAAATGGGTTGGAGAGAAGGCTAAAGAAATTGATAGTTTATGATTTAAACTTTAGTATT
>NW_021319518.1:730207-743320 GCF_001605985.2 Dendrobium catenatum | reverse complement strand
GTCATATTCTAATAGTAAGTCTTTAAGAGTTTTACAAAAGGGGCATTGAAATCTTCGGCTACAGGATCAGCAAATATACTAGTGTTGTTGGATGCTACAGAGTCAGGATCACTTTATAGAAATATTAAATGTATTAAATTATTATTTATTATTCAGATATGCATCAATTTTGTCAACTTAAACCCCACTTTTTTATTCAAAAAATATCATTGTTATTACTTATAAAAATGTTATTTATATGAGATCAAAATTGAAGAAATTCATTAGGAATATTAATCTTGTTATGTAAAAAAAAAATACTAATGAAATATTGCATTTGAAAACTTAGTGTTGTTTAATTGACTTGTTAAAAAAATTAAGTTTTTTTTAATTTATTGAAAGTAAATGAATTAAAATAATTTTAATTTCTATACTTCTAAGCCTTAATTGTTGTATTAAACTGATTTTATCACAAAATCATAACCTTAAATATTGGATTGGATTTTCAGACTCATTCTGTATAGCTTCAGGCACACTTTACAATTTAACCCAAATAGCCAAAATTTGTCCCGAGTTTAAGGAAAAAAGAGTTAGTCAAAAAATGCAAAATACAGTCATAAGTGTTTTCTATAAGCCCAAGTTCATTCGCGGAGGGAAACCAGCCGATACACGAAATAGTGCAAAGATCATTCAACCATAAGAATTTTATTTGTTCTTCACTTTGTTGCTTTCATTTGAAATTTCTCTTGATCGAGATTGTTTGCTTGAACCAATTAGAGTAAGAACTCTTCGATGCTGAATTCAACTAGTTTGATAAGCTTTAAATTGGGGGGTTGCTATTTTGTTTGATGGGGTTTCGCCCCAAAAAAAAGCTCATTCTTTCCGGCTGGACTGCGAGTCAGCGGCCTTTACCAAGTCCAATTGGAAGAACCTTGATCCCAAACTCTTCTTTTTTTATCTTAGCTCAAAAATGAGTTAACTTCAGCCCCATGTTTCTCCGGTAGCGTTCGATTCATATAGACAAAGTAAGAAAAAAAGAAATATCTCTGTTGGCTCCGTTAAACACATCTATCCCTATAAGAAAACAATTGAAAAAAGCGTTTCATGCAACTCTTCGGGATGAATTTCATCCAAATCTTCTAGCGATATCATGGTTCCTCATAAATCGGAACTTAGCCCAGGAGCCGCAAAACTAAAGAAATTCGACTTTGAACTCTAGGAGGAGCAGCCTGCGCAAGTATTGAAAGAAAGTTAGAAGAACATTCGTTTATAGCTCTTGACTTATCATTTTGGCCATTTGAATGAGCTTTTCCTACCCGCATTTTACAGTTCTGTTATCCAGATATCATCTTTTTACCGTATAAATACGGGTTGAGATCACTTATAAGTTAATTCTCAACCATATAGCCATGAGTTTCATTGTTTGCCAATTGCGAAACTCTGCTCATGCCACTAAAAACTTTCATTTCTAAAGAAATAAGTACTTGAAAATTTGTTGGGGGGGAAACGATTGTGGTGACTCCTCATAGAATTAAATATTTAACTAACTCCAAAAAGTGTGTGAGATTAGTAACTACTTAGAAACTTAGATCCCACCCTCTTGGAGATAGATCCTTGCCGAAAAAACTCTTTAGCTGATAAAGGCAGCTGAATAACATGAATCTAAATTATTAAACACAGTGTGATGTTAGGATAAGAAGAATTCACATCTGCAGGAAAAATTGATTCATGTTTAAAAGGGCTTCTACGCTGATGTGGTTTGATGAGTAATGTAGTTCACGAAGTCGAGATTTGCGTTATGTATAATCAGCATGTTCCAGCTTCCATTTTTTCCCGAGCTAAAAAGTTAAAACTTCATTCTATTCTGCAGTGCCAGGACTCACGGGAGGCTTAGGAGTTCGGGTTGGGTTTGGATCAAACCGATACTCACCCGATTTGACCCACTGTGGTTTAATAGATTGGACCGGAGGCCTGATATAAGTATTTAGCTTATTAGGGCTAAACCCGACCGGAAATCCATTTTTGACAAGCGTCGTACTGAATATCTTGAGGCCTATTTTGCTTGATCTTAATCGAGAATGGTCAGGTCTGATCGCTTACAAGAGAATTGCCTACCCGTGCCATTCACGCCTGAATTACAGTAATCTGACAAATTACCATATTTTTGGCCATCTCCTTTCTTGTCGTCAAAAAAACTGGAATCCATGTAGTGTGATTGTGAGCCATTGCTCCATTTCGATTCTACTTCAGCTTTTGCAACTAATATTATGTTCTTCTAATCTGGCAGTTAGAACAGGATCCAATTCTTGATAGAGCCTCAGGTTGCTGCTATAATTTTTGCGTTCCAAACTTCTCAAATATCTTCTTTTAGGGAATGCTTTCATATCATCTACAAGATACTATTTTACTTGTCAAATGAAATGCATTTCTCGAACTTTGGAGACACACCTTGCCTTACAAATGCATTTGCTGCATGATTATGTTGCATCATGCTGTAGTTCTGTACTCAAAATTCACTGTATTCGGAAGGGCGAACAAAATCTGAAGTCTGTAATCAGGAGCACTTAAGCCTTACGGGTTAATATCAAAGTGCAGAGCAAAGCGATGAGTGAGAAAAAAATCAAGTGTGAACAACAAATGTTACGCCGGCCAGGAGGGGGGCGGCGCTGGACCGTCCAGCCCGACCGGATCAACTTGTTACTATTCCAGGCGGAGAAAGACAAGAGCGGGAGCTGCGGGTCTGAGCGGAAACCAAAGGAGAGTCCACATGGCTTTTGGGTGTGCTTGGAGGGAATTTTGATGTTGGGGGACTGTTTAGGAAGTTTGTAATTGTCCCTTTGTCCTTTATTAGGGAGTTTTGGTGAGAATTTAGAGCCTCACTTGAATTTGAACTGTATTGAGATCTAGGGTTCTTGCTTGGGCTCTTGGGCATTGCGGAGATTGTCGGAGAGATTGTTCTTCCTATTCGAATCGAAGAACATTGTATCTTGCTTTTGTTTTGATCATCTACTAGTGGAATATAAGTCCATTGTGTGTTTTTCTCTCAGATTTCCTACAGATTTCTCTGTTTTTCTACTGTTTTCCTGCGTTTTGGGCTGATTTCCTGCAGAAAACAGCCATTCTATTGCTTTTTTCCCCACTCGAATCGATAGGAATACTTGGATCTAAGTATTTCCTATCACAAAAATAACAAGGAATTTAGAGCATTGAAAGTTTTCCATTCTGCTTTAATTGATTTTGTGTAGGAATTGGTAAAGCCATGGTAAAGACAGCTAAGCCAAGTTGCCCACAGCTCCATAGTTAAGAAATCAGTTCAGAAGGTTCTTAGTGTGCAACCCCATAGAGTCCCAAATAAAACAGTATACGTCATCATACATTTTGGTTAAATAAGATAAATTCATACACACATCACATACGTAAGACTCGAACTCACGATCTCTTGATTGGCAGTTAAAATTCTCAACAATATTATCAAGATGAGCTGCGTTCCAATAGTATATAGAGCAAAACTTCTGAAACTTATTGAGTAATGTGCTTAATTTCCTTTTTTTTGGACATTTAGGCCAATTAAGGTAAACTCACACACATCATAAACACAAGCTTCGAATCCATGACCTCTTGGTTGATAGCTTAAGCTCCAAACCAACAAATCAAAGTGAGTTGCGTTGGTGCCAAATTTCTAGTAAATGAAAAGAAAATAAGAAAAGGCTCCAAAATTGTATTCTGACCTCCAAAATTGCCAGATTACGATCTTTCTGACCTCCGTCGTCGGTTGACTACGGTCCTTCCGACCTTCATTTCCATATAATGATCTTTCCGACCTTCGCCGCCCGCTGTCTACAGTCCTTCTGACATTCGCTGTTAGATAACGATCCCTCCGACCTCCGTCTCTTGCTGACTACGGTATTTTCGACCTTCCTCGCCCGTCGACTACGGTCTTTCCGGCCTCCCTCGCCCGCCAACTACGATCCTTCTGACCTCCGTCGCCAGGATTAGTCTTTCTGATCTTTGTCACCCGCCAACTAGGGTCCATTTGACTTTCTTCGCTCGTGACTACGGTCCTTCTGACCTTCGTCGCGTGATAATGGTCTTTTTGACCTCTGTCATCTGCTGATTACAATCCTTCTAACCTCTGTCGCCCACTGACTATGATCATTTCGACGTCCGTCGCATAATAACGATCTTTCTAACATTCATCGAACGCCGATTATGGTCATTCCAACCTCCATCACCCGACAACGTTCTTTCCGACCTTCGTCGCTCACCGACTAATGCCCTTTCGACCACCGTTATCCTATTACGGCCTTTCTGACCACCGTCACCCGCCGTCTATAGTCTTTCCATCCAAACGAACATGTCAATACTTATTCTTCCAATTCCCACCATGTAATGCACTCTATATGATGTATATTTTCTACATCAAGCCAAGACCTTCCCCTAAGGAAAGGCCTAATTTGTAATCGACTGCAAACATTAGTGGATTCATTCAAACTGGGTTAGGCCCTGTGATTTTTCCCCCTTTTCAGGTGTTTCCATGTAAAAACTCTGATGTCTCTTATAAACGCTATACCCTCTTTTACCTGGTTGTGTACTGGATCTTCGTACAAATCTAAGACGTTAAACTTTATATTTCTCTATCAACGTGAATCTTCCAGGACATAACAATACTAGCTGGTCCAATATGATTCTTAATTGCTTACTTATTATTATATATTAACATCAATAATATATTATGTGGGGGCGGCCATATGAATCCTTTTTTCTCCATTGTGCCATATTAATAGTTAAATTTTCATTTAAATCTAATAAAGAAATGTAATTTGTAATATTTTACAACCAAGTCTTTTTAGGTCTACCTCTACCCTTCTTAACATAAGTCAAATCTTATACATCTACTTTTCTAATCGGGTCATCAGAAAATCACTGTTTTATGCGACCAAACCATCTAAGGCATCTCTCTCTAATCTTATCTTCAATTGGAGCTACTCCAACCTTTTCACATATATGCTCATTTTGTATCATGTCTCTAAGAGTACGTAAAGCCACTCATTCACTTGAGCATCTTCATCTCTAGAATAATTAACTTAATATTATGTAGGGGTGTCAATTTCAAGTCACGGGTCGGGTTCAGGTTCGGGTCGAACCCAAAATTATCCCAACATTATTCGGGTCAACCCGAACCTGACCCGCTTCGAATTTGAGTCAACTCGAGACGACCCGAATGACACGGTGCCAACAAAATACTACTAGTTTTAAGGTCCAAAAACGGGTCAATATCAGCTTTTCGAGTTAAAAATGGGTAAAAAAATGGGCCAATCTCGGGTTGCTAGGTCAAAAATTGATTTTTGGGTAAAAAACATGTCAATTTTGGGTCAAAGGGTCAACCCGAATTCGACCCAATTTTTGAAATGGGTCGAATTGTTGAACCCGAACTCGATCCGTTTCGGGTTCAGGTTCGGGTTGACCCTAACCTGAAATTTTAGGGTTGGATTCGAGTCGGGTTTTTGTGTTGTGTCAAATATTGACACACGTAATATATGCTTCTCTTTTAATGACCAACATTCTGCACCATAAAACATTGCAGGTCTAACCACCATCTTATAGAATTTTTCCTAAAGTTTGATGGGGACATTTCTATCACACAACAAGCCTGATGCATTCCTCCACTTCAACCATCCAACTTGAATTCTACTAATAATATCCCAATCTATTTCACCATCACTCTGAACAATAGTCCCAAGATATCTAAAATGCCTACTCTTATTAATGACTTGAACACCCAAAGTCACAATCCTCATACTAGAACTATTATTTTTAAAATTATATTCCATATATTCAGTTTTAGATCTACTCAAAGGAAAGCCTTTAGATTCTAAGGTTGACCTCCATAATTCAAGTTTACCTTCAACTCCCTTTCTAGTCTTATCAATAAGAAGAATATCATCAGCAAAAAACATACATAAGGGTACAACCTCTTGCAAATGTCTTGTGAGCACATCCATGACTAAAGCAAAATGATATGAGCTTAAGGTTGATCCTTGATTTTATCCTACTCATGTAATAAGTAAGTAGTTGATCATATATAATATCTTAACAAAGACAATTTTTTTTCACATGTCTATTAGAGCCTAATACCTTGAAAGTGCGTCGCTATTCTATAGACTCCTCAACTATGCTAGCAAATAATATCAACAAGCACATCCATTATGAATGCAATTATATGATATATAAATATTATCCTATCAATGATTTATTATAATCAAAATTCTATTATTAATATGATTAATATTTTCTTATATATATATATATATATATATATATATAATCCTTAACTTAAGCTCTATTTAATCTTGAATCACTATTTACCTAAATCGAATTAATTATTTGATAAAGAATTTTTATTTAACATATTGTTAATTGATTTGATAAAAAACTGGATTGGTGACACCTCAACTGATACAAATATGGGGGGACAAACATTTATTTTAGCAATAATTAAAGGGTAAACTGATGATGGACAACTCCAATTACAAAAATTAATTATTATTATTTTATTTTCAACACTCTGATAAGTGATTTCACATTGAGCGCAATTTGACTCATTTTCAGTTAGTTTATTTGCATCATTCGTAAGGGACACCTCTGTACTGAAAGTTAATGCAATCAATGTGGACAAAATACCTTTATGACTAAAGTTGGGGATTCAAATGGGCATGATAATAGTATGTGCTGTTTTTTGGAAATATTTTGTGCGGTCAATGATGTCTAGAGTCAAATGAGAACCGTATCACGTCATTTTTGCATTGTGTACTGCCTGGCTACTGGGACAGGCGCGTTCGTGAATTCATCCTGGATTATTCGAAGACCGCACAAAATAATATCTCTGCTTTCATCATTTTTATGATGTATATATTTTTATTTTATAGAATATAATTAAAAAATATCAATTTTACACTGTAAAAATTTAGAATTAGAGTGTAAATAATATATTGAATTTTTTTTTTTTTTGAATATATTACTTTTTTTGTTAAAAAAACATTTCTAGCCTGTTCTGACTAAAGGTGATGCTAATAGCGAATAAATTTAAACCTAATTTGGTGGTTTTTCGTGGGGACTGTATAGCTTTTTCTCTTGATGTTTTCTCTTAATGAAGACTTAGGTTTCGTATGATGATTTTTTTTAACTGTTTAAAGTTTTATTGGGAAATTTGGGCAAAAACCCATATAGTACAAGAGAATTGAGAATTAGAGGGGGGGGGGGGGGAGTTGAGAAAGCCAAAAATGGTCTTATGGAGAGGCTAACCTGCATGCAACAAGTACAATACAGATTCAGAGAAGACAAAATCAAAATTGCCAAAAACTACTCAGACAACAAGCAAAATCCAGAAAGTTGGCCGTCCAGGGAAGACTGGTTGCCAAAATTCCCCCAAAAACTGTAAGCAGGCAACCAGCAGCTGACGAGAATCCAAAGGCAGAAAATGTCCAACTTCAATATTTGTAAGTGCACAGGCAAGCCTCATCATCACTGACCCAGCAAAACAATCACAGCCATCAGCAAAAAAAATGGCCAAAACAAAGCCAGCAGAGATCCAAACTAAGAAGAGAGCAGAGCAAAACGATTAGATATCAGATCCCAACCATTCCAGTTTTTAACTCTCCGTATAATAGCATTTTTAATACTCAGTATGAGCTCATTCGGATGTTTCCAAGAATTGTCGAACCTCCTGCTATTCCTTTCCAGCCACAAATGATAAATCGTGCACAAAACAACAAGGAAGCAGAAATTCTTATCTTCGACATTAGAATTATCCAGATAATCGAACACTTGAAGAAGGTTAGGCCTCAAAAAGAAGCTTTTTAAAACAGGTAGGAGCATAGTAACCACCGTAAAAGTGAAATCACAAGAAAAAAACATATGGTTATGAGTTTCCAGATGGCTAAGACAAAAAGCACAGTAGGGGTTCACCGAAATTCCCCTGTTAATCAAAACATCTGCTAGTTTAAGCTTCCCAATGATTGCCATCCAAGAGTAACAGGAATACCGTAAAACATGTTTTTTATGCCAGATAAATTTATGCCATTCAACTTCATTCAAATGCTAAAAAAACTGAGCAATATAAGCTTTAAAAGAGGGCTTAGAAGAGCCCAACCAAGTCAATGCAGGTTTTTCATTAACAGGACAACTCCAAATAGCTAATCTAAGATGTTCCGGCCAGGAGGCAGGAAGAATCCAGGTTTCATTAACCCAATAAGAGTTAATCAAAAGCTTTTCAAAATCCCCAACAGGAATAAAATCTGTCAAAACAGATCCGTTACACCAAGGGTCCCAGGCCATAGAAAGATTAGCATGAGTATTCACAGAAATAACAATGCAATTTTTTATTTTTTGAGCAACAAAACAAATCAGTTTCCAGAACTTAGAGGCATGAGGACTGGGAGACTTCCAAACTGAAATGTAATTGAGCCTACACCAGATTGAGGCCATAGATTGAGTATTATATAACCTCCATATAAAAGATACAGAGGAAGCATGATATAACGCCTCAAGGAAATTAATGCCAATGCCACCAAAATGAGTAGGAATAGCAGTGTCTTTCCAAGCTATCAAATGCAATTTCTTACCGCCAATTTTACCATGAAATAAAAATTTGGAACATAAACTAGTGATAATTTTCTGGCATTTCCTTGGTATAATGGATCCTCTAATCCAATAAGTTATGATATTAGCAATTGTGAATTTGAGAAATTGGTCTCTACCTGCAAAAGAAAGGAATTTGACTTTCCAACCGTCAAGTAGAGTAGAAATTCTACTCAATAGCGGTTGGAAGTGAGAAAATTTGAACCTAGATTGAGAAACAAGGAGACGTATTTCAGATAAGAATCCACTTTTGTAATGCCCAAAATGCGACAGACGGCCTCAGAGTGGGTAGCAATTTTTGAAAATAGGATGGAACTTTTAGCAGGATTAATAAAGAGCCCGGATGCATTGGCAAAATAATTCAGTGATTCCATGAGGGAGTTAGCAGAGGAAGGGGTCGCATTACCGAAAATAAGCAAATCGTCCGCATACAGTAAATAATTAAAAGTAACCCCATTTCTAAGGCACCGGAGATTAGGACTCTCAAAATCCTGATTGAGAGAACATGAAAGAGCATCCATCACAATGCAAAACAGTAGAGGGGATAAAGGACAACCTTGGCGAAGTCCAGTGGTAGTGGAGAAAAAACCTTCAAGAGTGCCATTCAAACAAATGGAGAGGAACACACCCGATAAGCAACCATCAACCCACTTAATGAACTGCTCCGGGAAGCCTTTTTGCTTCATCCTAACTTTGAGAAAGTCATGAGACACTGAGTCAAGGCTTTCTTGATATCAAGTTTGGCACAAAAAATATTTTGAGAAGAAAGAAATCCTTCAGAATTTCACCAGCTAAAAGAATGTTATCCGTAGAGCATCTCCCTTTAACAAAGCCCACTTTACTATCATGAATAGGAGGCAACACTAATTTCAATATATTAGCAAGAACTTTAGTCACAATTTTATAAAGCACATCGCGTAATGATATAGGTCTATAATCATTAATAGTGGAGGCATGATGACCTTTTGGAATTAAAATGAGAGCAGAGGCTTTGACCCCTTTGGGAAGATGACCAGTTCTATAAAAATTCTTGACAGCGTTGCAAACTTGAAGGCCAATGATGTGCTAAGAGAGTTTATAAAAAGCAAAAGTGAACCCATCTGGACCCGGAGCAGAAAAACTATGCCCAGGAAAAATCGCCTCCTTAATTTCATCATTAGAAAAGGGAGCTAAAAGGGTTGGAAGTAAACTGTCAGGAATCACTTTTCCAGAAGGAATATTAAAGTTGAGAGCGTTAAGCGGCTTAGGGGCATTGAAGGAATCAGTACAGTGCAATATGAGGACCTCAACAATATCTTTATGATTAGTGAAATGCCCCCAAGGGAAAGAGATTTCCCTAATCATGTTAAGGTTGGCCCTGGACCGAATTTTAGCATAGAGGAAACCAAGATCATCCTCACCTTTGGAAAGCCAATGCTCTTTAGCCCTCTGAGAAATCCACGAAGCCCAAGAAGCTTGGAGCTTAATAAGATGCTCTTTGATAGTCTTCAAATTATTGTTAAGTTCAGAATCCAAAGGTTGATTTTGGAGTGCCAAAAGGCAATCATGATGCTTGCTCTTAGAAAGGCAATCATGATGCTTGCTCTTAAATTCCAAAATGGACTTAGAAAGATAGTGAGAAGAAGACCGATCCTTATCCTTCAATTTAACCTTTAAGCATTTCAAATTTCTGTGTAGGGAGGTAATAGGGCTTCATTGATTATAATGGGAGAAAGAATCCAAAACATCCTCCAAAAAACCAACCATATGAATCCAGTAATTTTTAAAAAGAAAACGACGAGGCGTGTGGGATTTGGGAGCTGCTAATAACACCAAAGGGGAGTGATCAGAGTTGGCCGTAGGTAAGATGTTGTAATAAGCTTGTGGAAAAACATACAGAAATTCAACATTAACAAGCATCCTGTCGAGCTTAATGTGAATAGGTTGACTGATCTGCAAGTTGGACAAAGTGTAAAACAAACCAACAGAGGGAAAATCATGAACTCCCCCATCAAAAATGAAGTTATTGAGTTCCCCAAGCCTGCTAGGTAAAAGCTCAATACCACCAGCTTTTTCATTAGCAAAACGGCAACAATTAAAGTCACCCAAAATGATCCACAGGTGAGGCGAAGTAGGAATCAAACCTCTCATATATTGCCAAGAGAATCCCTCTCCTGAGCAGTGTTAGCAGCATATATGACAGACATCAAGAAAGGAGGTAAAGAACCACAAGAAAGGGTGCCATGAATCATTTGAGAAGAAGAAAAAAGGGGATTAAAGGAGAAGACAGAAGAATCCCATTTTAACCAAATCCTACCAACAGTAGAAATATTGAAGTTATTGCAGCTATCCTCATTGCTAAAAATGGTATGAGAGTTAACAAACCAGGGGTCTTGAAGAGCAGAAGAGTGAACTTTAGCTTCAAGGATGCAAAGAAACTTTAGACTTTGAGAGGAAACCAAATCTCTATAGGAAAAAACTTTGTCAGGGTTATTAAACCCTCTCACATTCCAACAAGCTATAGGTAAAATACATTAATCAGGATTTGGAAATTTTGCCTTCCTGGCATTTTCCCCTCGGGTCTGTTTAGAAGAAGAAGGTGGTGGGTCAGGAGGATCCTTAGCCTTCAGCTTTTTCTTGCCCACATTCGAAGAGGTAGAGACCTCTTGAGAAATAATCTGATCATTAGAAGGAGAAGAGGAATCTTCATCCACCAAATACTCAAATTTGTTTTTTGTGATGAATGGTTTTATGAAGGGGGGTGCAGGGGAGGTAGAGAAAGGTATAGGGGTTGACTTTTTAGGAATCTGGATGAGATTATTAGAGGATGAGGAAGTTTCAGTGATAAGGTTTAAATTGGAAATGACAGGTTCCTTGTCAGGACCCGCAAACAGCGTAGGGCTTTGAGGAGGAGTAGCATCAATAGCTTTGGAAAGATGTTGAGAGGCCGCATGCGATTTAGGACTTTGAGGTGTAGGAGATTTAACCGCTGTGGATAGTGGCTGAGGGTTAAAGAAGGTGGAATGGATTTGAAGAGTGGGAGGATTAGTGATCAACTCATTAGAGGAGGGAGGTAAAGCAGCAGGCGAAGGTAAGATATACCGAGGGGGAATGATCGGTGGGAGATTGGGAGGTTTCTGCATCGGGGGTTGAATAGAGTTAGAAGGACGACTGAAGGGGCGTCGACTAGTGCTGCGACCTTTGAATTTGGGAGGAGGGAGTTGGGGTTTCGGGTTGGGATTGTCCGGGCAAAGAGAGAACGGGTGCATAATAGAGCCACAACCTTCATAGCAGGAAGGTTTCCAATCATAAAGAACTTGAAGGTTGAGGTCTTCCCCATCAATTTCAATCAGGATCTCATCAGGGAGCAGGGAATCTTTGCTGATTTGGACACAAACCCGAGCAAAGGTTAGCCTCGTTCTCTTGGCAGTGAGGGAATCAACATTCAATGGGATGCCGATGTAACTAGCAATTTTTTATATCCCGAAAGGACTCCACAGAGCAAGCGGCAAGTCCACAATTTTAATCCAAATGGGGAAGGAGGCGGATTCATCCCGCCTTGGTTTAAACTTGGGCTACCATTTTTGCAAAATGAATGGTCTACCAAGTAAAAACCATGGACCACCAGTCCAAACCTTAGAGTAATCTTCCCTAGAGGTGAACTTGATAAGAAAAAAAACCCATCAGCTAAGGAGAGAAGTGAGATAGAACATTTCAACTGCCAAACCTTGTTCATGGAAGCAAGTAATCGTTCATAGTATGGACGCGGACCTAGCGAATAACCAACAAGAGACAGGGACCAAATGGAAGCGCCCTCCGAAAGATCACCAGCAACGAATGAGAGCTTTGACTTAGGAGGAACAAAGGACATTTCAAAGTCTTCTTAAGGCAGGGAGACATCAATGAAGTTGTTCGCATAGGAACGTTCTAGCGGTGGAGCAGCATTCCCAGAGTGGAGGATCTCAACGGAGGGAAATCAGCCTGCTTGAGATCCATGCAGAGAGTTCCGAGAGAGGCCTTCCTCTCCCGGAAAGTCGGCGGCGGAGGCAAGAGAGAAGCCTCAAAACCCACGAAAAACCCTAGAGCTCCTCTACGTCTTCCCGTCCTTTTTGGTAGAGTCTTAACTTTCTGATATAAAAAATTTAATTTTATAATAAAAAGTTGCTTTAAAAAATAGTAAAAGAGCTGTCCCAAACAAAGCCTCACCTGTTGAACCTTGCAGAACTTAATGGTAATTTAAAGGTAAAGTCCCAAACAAAGCTAAACTCTTAAATATCAAGATATATTTTAATCATCATGGTTATAATTTCTTTAAAAATTTCACAATTTACAATAATTGCATCAATTGTTAAATCAAGACTGCATTTTAAATTCTATTGAATTTTATGGTAGGAATATTAAAAAGATTTGCAGCCAAAAAGCAAAAAAAGTTCAGTAGGATTAAAAGAGAAGGCTGCACCTATTTTAAGCCAGTTTTTATGTTTACTTCTTTCTTATAACAATATATATATATATATA
>NW_021319518.1:715395-728514 GCF_001605985.2 Dendrobium catenatum | reverse complement strand
GATTTGTGCTTAGCATACAATTATTTATATGTGATGTCTTATTTGTATGTTTATTTTTTCATAATCAACATATTGTAATTTTTTTTCGTTTGATTAATTAGATAATATGACTATTGATTGTGAGTAGGTGTATGACCATTTAGATTTCGTTTGGGACGACTTTTTTATTGCTTCTTAAAACAGTTTTCTAGAATTTTTGTACTAGAAAGCTGCTTTAAGAAGTAGTAAGAATTTTTAATGGACGACTTTCTTACTACTACTTAAATCAACCTTTTCGTACAAAAAAAGTATTTTTTGTACTCCAAAGCTATTTTAAGAAGCAGTAAAAAAGCTGTTCAAAATGAAGCCTTGGATTATAAAATCATTTGTTAGATGATTTTATGTGAGTTTATTGCAGTGATTTGATTGACTTTAGTGGCTGTAATCTTTACCTTAGTTTTAAAATCATCACAAAAGCTGTTGCTAATTTGTGCTGTCTTAATTACTAAATTTTTGTAGTATTATCCTATGCTCTTTAGGCCAAGAATAACCCAACAAAAATGGATTAACAAATAACTAAGGTGCAATAAATTTAGCTTTAAAGCAAATGCAAATACTGAAATTTAGTACATGGAAACAACAAGATGACTTAACTTTAAGGAAATATTTACTGTCTTTATGTTCAGCAAAGCAGTACCTACATTTGAATTAGGTTTCATTTGGGATGAATTTCTTACTGCTTCTTAAAGCAGCTTTCTAGCACAACAAATTTTATATTAGAAAGCTGCTTTAAGAAGCAATAAGAAAGCTTCTTCTTATCCCAAATGAAGCCTTAATTAACCAAAATGCATGATTTTTTACTTCATGGGACGACATGTACAAGAATTCTCCCTGACTGACGAAGCAGACATCTTTTCAAAAGGCTCGAGTTTCAGTCTGTTGGTTTTTGGAAACCTTCCAGCCGCTACTCAGCTTTCATTGAATCTCTCTTCAACGATCGATCCCAACGGGAGCTTTCAAGCACGACTGACTCCATGACATGCGCGAGGAGTTTGCTCTATGGGTTACATGTAATAGGTTATCCTTGGTTTCATCTCAATTTATTAGTTTTAGACATTAAAATGCCTCTCTTTTTGTTACCATATATCTTTTTTATCTAATGAACAATCAATACACCTCATTTAGAATTCATATTTTTATATTTATTTATATTTTACTATTTAAATCACTTGAAAATATGTACATAAAAAATATATTTAATTTTAACTAAGGTAGTCTTATTAATATTTTAATGGGAGATTTAAATACATACCACTCTATATTACTATATTTACATAAGAATTTTGTGAATTCTCTCTTTTAATTCCAAACTCTTAAAACTTTGGCAATCAATATGGACAATAAATAATTTTCAAGCATATGTTATAATTGCTTTATTGTTGCTACTAATTTAAACTTGATTCCTTCAATTGGCTAAAATACACCAAAATTCACAATCTAAAATTCTTAAAAAATCTTAAATAAATTGAGACATAAGTCTTCAAACTGGCCGAGAACTCTCAATTCATCTTTTCTTTATATAATAGAATTCTTCTATACGTTGGAACAAAGCCGGTAAATCTATATGATTATCACCCCGTGTTTATTAGGAATTTATAAAAAGATTCAACTTACGACTTTTAATTAGACTCTATGCAATGTGGCCTCTCGCCCTTCGATGACGGTGATGATCGCGATGATAACAATAAGATGATTCTTTTCCATAATTTTGTTAGGAGCTTGGCCAAAAAATTATGATTATGATTTTTTTTTCGAAGATATGATTCTTATAATCACCTGATTGTAATTTTGCTATCATCATTTCAAAAATAATGTAAATACCATTTCCGAGAGATTGCAAAAACCAAATATTCAATTATTGAGCATTGAAAAAGAAATTTTGAGGAAAGAAAAATTCAATTATTCATCCTGATAATAACTTTGAAGATTTGTACCGACTAAGGCTTCGTTTGGGACGACTGTCTTCCTGTTTCTTAAAGCGGTTTTCTAGTGCAAAAATTTTAAATTTTGTACTAAAAAGATGCTTTAAGAAGCAGGAAGAAAGCCGTCCCAAACGAAGCTTAAATTAGCTAAAGCGCACGAATGCGTAGAGCATTGATTGAAAAAAAGCTCTAAGAGTTTGGATTGGTTGGAATTGAGTTCTCACTTTATATAAAAAAAAACATATCAAAAACTTATATATGAAATAGCACTTAAATTATAAAATTTTCAAATTAAAAAGTGTCAATTAGAATTGAAAATACCTGTAATATGATGATGTAAAATAGAGAGCATTTGAATCCTTATATGCTGTGAAAATGTAAATACATCAATTACATGTTTATAATTTTCATAAACACACGTAATTATTAATTATCTATTAATTTATTTATCTTATCAGATCGTTACCAATGTAGACTCAGATCAAACAATTTCTTATCAGATTCTGATCCCAGATCTGTTCTTCATATAGCCTAAATTATTTATTTGCATGTTCAATATGATAAACTGGCCCATATTTCTCCTAGTTGTCCAAGTTGACTTGAATTTGACTCAAAAAAAATTTTTTTTTTTACAACAACACTAACTGCTTGTGATTTGTGGTGGGTTTGTTATGCATTAGAAGCGGCTAAGAGATGATTATTTTGTTGTGAGGGAGAAGGTTTAGGCTTCGTTTGTGACAGCTTTCTTTCTGCTTCTTAAAGCAGTTTTTTAGTACAAAATTATTTAAGAAGCAGAAAGAAAGCCGTCCCAAACAAAGTCATAGTTTGATGTTGGTTGGGTTGGGGATTTAACACTAAGATTAATGAGAAATTAGTGCTTGCGAATGTTGAAGGAGGGTGGTCATGATTTGGTATAAGTAGAGGAGATGGTGGGAGAGAATTTGCAAGTGGTCGACCCAAGGATAGCTATGATAAGTATTAGTTTGAAAGGATCATGTGGCTCAAGTCACCAAGGATCCTATATTTTGAATATTTTAAAGACATTTGGTTTAATAGAGCTTTATTGTTGGTGAATGATTAGCTTAATCACATCATAACCTGATAACATAGGGATAATTTAGCTTTCTCTTCGAGAAATTGAGAATTTTTTGGTATATCGAGCTATGGACTTTGACTATGCTTATGATTTAAGCAAAAGTTTTTCATAGTATCAATCTTGCAACCCTCCAACTGTGGAGCTATTATTCTGTGCGGACACCAGACGGTTTATCCGTTCGGTTAAGCGCTCGATATCGAGCTCAATACTGAGCGCGGTATATTTTTGAAGTGACATGAAGTATTTTTATTGATCTTCGGACGCCATTCGGAATCCACACATAATAATAAATCCCAACTGTGATAATGATGATAATAGTGAAGTCATAATAACTTTCAAATGCAAAGTGGGTGAGAGGTTTAGCAAAGGTCAGTAAGGTTTGAATGATACTAAGGCATCATTTAGGGCTACTTTATTACGACCTCTTAAAGAAGATTTTTAGTAAAAAAACAACTTTTAAGTTCATAAATTTAAAATTTTTATTAAAAAGCTAATTTAAGAAGCACTGAAAAAGCCGTTCCAAACTAAGTTAAAGTTTCTTAACTTTATTTGCCTTATTTGAATTCTTCAACACTCTTATTTGATTTTATTAATAATTAGAATAATTGTGAAAAAAAAACATTTTTTAGAAGTATTTCTTCATGAATCAAGGCTTATTATGCCTCAGAATAATTTTTAGAAATAGAATCAAATATTATAAAATATTTATTATCAACGTACAGCACACTTCAAAACATGAGCAATCATATAAAAATGATTTAATAAATAAATAAAAATTATTAACGCTTTAAATAAATAATGAGATTTTTTTAGAAGTATTTCTTCATGAATCAAGGCTTATTATGCCTCAGAATAATTTTTAGAAATAGAATCAAATATTATAAAATATTTATTATCAACGTACAGCACACTTCAAAACATGAGCAATCATATAAAAATGATTTAATAAATAAATAAAAATTATTAACGCTTTAAATAAATAATGAGATAAATTGACATATTCAAGATCCTATTAAAATTAGCCGAGCGGAATTTCGTGTATGGCCCACAGAGAGCTCCAACGATTTTCGTGATTCACAGCGAAAGGGCCGAGTCCAACGGTGTCATTAGAACAACACCACCGCTCCATCTCGGCCGTCCATTCTCATTCGGCGATCGTGATCTCCCTATTTAATAAACACTTTTCAATAATTACATCCCCCGACACCGCTCATTGGCGCCTGTCCAGCAGGCGGGCGAAAGGACGACCCGACACGTGCCGGTTCTAACGAGGAGGTTATTTACTCTCGGTCCAACAGAGCGGTTCAAGCGGCGCGGGCCGGCGAGATCCGAGGTGCACGGCAAGAGCGGTTGACACCGACGGATTGTGCGGTGGGGGCCCTCAGCCGTCCCCAATTACGGCCGTTAGAGCCTCCAGTCCGCGTGGATCCAGCTACGACGTTAGTTTTCCTCAAATTCACCCGCCACGCACCGCGTCACACTCTGGCGGGTGGGAAAGGGTGCGAGGTTTTATGAACGAGCTGGATTCCAGGGGGAAGGCTGCGGCTACGTGCAGTCAAAATGGTAATTGACTGCGCCGAATAATTTCAATTTTACCGCTCCACCGCTCCCTCTTGCGCCGTGTGAGCGCCAAATCCAGCCGTTCATCCGAAGCTCTGCTTCTATAAATTAGTGACATCTCTCTTTTTTCCCCTACACGCTTTTTCTCGCACTTCATTTTCTTCTTATTTTCCTCTGTTCCCGATGGCCCCCAGAGAGAAGGGAACCGGCGCAGGGAGATCCGGCGGCATGGGCGTACCGGCCTCCTGCGACGGCGGCGGGAAGGAGACGCACTTTCGCGGCGTGAGGAAGAGGCCATGGGGAAGATACGCGGCGGAGATTAGGGATCCGGGGAAGAAGAGCCGGGTCTGGCTTGGTACATTTGATACGGCTGAGGAGGCGGCGAGGGCTTATGATGCTGCCGCAAGGGAGTTCAGAGGATCGAAGGCGAAGACCAACTTTCCCTCCGCGGAGAACTACAAGAGTCCTAGTCCGATCGTCAACAATGGAGGAGCAGCCGGCAGTCCTTGCAGCCAGAGCAGCACGGTGGAGTCTTCCATTCGTGAAGCTGTGTCCATTGTGCCGCCCCTTGCGACCCCTCTTCCTGCTCTCGATCTCGATCTCCTTCATCCTGGCGCGTCGCGCTTCCCGTTCCAGCACTTCACGCCGGCAACCGTCGCGCAGACGGCGACGGTGGCGGTGGCGCAGCCTTTCTTTTTCTTCGATCCCTTCATCAGATCGGAGAAGGCCGGAGCTATGGCTGCCGCAGTGACTATCGCAGGCCATCACCGAAACCATTTACTTGCTCTGAAACCGGCAATCGTACCTTCCGAGCCTAACGCCCCGGTGAACTCTGGCGTGCAGAGCGACTCTGATTCCTCCTCCGTCGTTGATGTCCACCCTTCACCACCTCCAACACGGCTCCGCTCTCTGAACATTGACCTTAACCTCCCTCCTCCGCCGGAGATCATCTGATCCTCCGATTCCAGATCCAACAGCCGGAAGCTCAACAACTAAGCTCCAATTTTTCCCCCTTCTTATTCTAAGATTAGTACAAATCCCTCTTCCTGTACGGTTTTTTATGTCCTCTTCCTTTCCTTGAAAATTAGTGAAAGCAGAACGCATCGACGGGAGAAGTTTAGTTTTTTTTTGTAAATACTTTAACTACATATTTTTTTCCGCTGAGAGATCTGATGCTATGGATCTCCATCTCAGTGATGTAATCCTTCTTTAATGTTGATGAAGAAAAAAATTATTTGGATATTATTTGATCTTTGAAAGTTAAATAAATGCTGTGGACGTGCGGTAATCGGCGGCGACGCCGTCTCCGGCGATATATTGTATAGTTCTCGCGAGTCGGTAATAAAATATCACGAGAAGTAATAAATGACGAGCGGTGGTGGGTACGAGCGCGCATCACGAGGCTGACGGGCGTGGAGGGACAAGCGTGTTGACGACGTCTCGCGGAGATCCGCTGCGGAGAGGTGGACACGTGGACGAGGCTGCCGCTGCCGTCCGGTCCAAAAGCGACGACGGCTGCTTCTTTCCGAAAATAAATAATTAAAGATTACTGTTTTGTGATTTAAAGTAGTTGTATTTGCCGGCCGGGGGGCGGCGGGGCCCACGACGGAATCTGCGGAGAAGATATGGCTTTTATGATTTTGTAGAGGAATACGTAAAATGGGATTTAATGACCCCCCCCATGGAGCTGAGAAATGGCGGGCGTGCGGTGGCGAACAGCGTGGGACCCGCGTAGTACGGATGCGTGACTGGCGCCGAAGTGTGGGTCCCGCGTGGTTGCAGAGTGCGGTGAGCGTCGGCGACGTATGTGGGGCCATCGGAGGCCGTGCCGACTCTGCTCCGCCACGTCTCTCGCGCTTTATTAAAAGCTGTTTGGAGAGAGAGAGAGAGGGTTGGAACGAAGCGCGCGCACGCACGCAAAGGAGGAAGGGGTTCGGCAGGAATCCGCGTGTTTGGCGGGGCGGATATTGGGGGAGGCGGTGGAACGGTCGTATGCTAACGTCCGTGTCAATGCTTTTTTTATTTTTTTTTTAATTATTTTTTTAATATTAAGAGCAGAAGTATATTTTTTCTTATTTTATGTTAACAAACTTTAATCAATCAATAAATTAAAAGGCTCAATATATTCCAAAACAATTAATAAAAATGTAAATCATATAAATACATTTTGATAAATTGTGATGAGAGTGGATGATGTGGGCAATTTTGAAAATCAGATCGAATCAATCTGTTCTAATTTAATTGGAAATCGGTCAGCTAGTTGGTCCATAATATATATATATATATATGAAAATGAGGATTGAAATTGATATGAAAGATATTAAACTTACGTATGTCGATTTATGAAAAAATGTGATAATATGAGAAGGTGTTGTTTTCAATATAGAATACATTAGAAGTAGGTAACATGTTTTTTTTTTGGGGGGACATTTAGGCCATTTAAGGCAAACTCACACACACAACGCATACATAAAGACTCGAACCCAAGACCTCTTAGTTGGAAGCATAAGCTCTCAACCAACGAACCAAGGTGAGCTGTGATAGGTAACATGTTGGCAACAAGAAAGAGTAAAGTACATGAAGCCAATTTGAAAGAATAAAACAAATTGGGTATAGTTGGACCTGCAAATATACTTCCAATGAAAACAAAAGGCTATTTGCCTTTGCATAATATAACACAATACTAATTAAATCTATATACAAATTGAAGTGCATTAAGTTATAAATTTTAGGATTCTTTCTGTTTTTGGCACTTACTACATATATTGTCTGTCTTGAGTACTTAGACTCCATCCAAGATTAAAAACTTTTATTTGTTCTTCACTGAATAGGCAAAACTATATTAAATAAAATTAATTACATTTTAAAAAAAATTAATGTTTGAACATCATCTAGGACTACCATATAGAAAGATTTAAACAAGTGTTGACCTTATATATATAACTTGAAGTATTGGATTTACATTTAAAATTAATTAAAGTGATATGCCCTAATCATTTGAATGTTTGAAAAAGTCATATGAGGTATGATTATTATAGGATGATTTTCATTATCAAGTGAATTATCACCTAATTATATTGATAATAAAACTATCGTAGCCCTAAGTTATTCCTAAAGCTTATTGAGTTTAACTACCTAGGCTTAAATTAGATGTATGGGTGTTGGGGTCACAAAATTCAAAATTAGTTTGGAATCATTATAAGTTTCATGATGCTAACACTAGGACTCAATGTAGCTTATTGTTTCCTAAGATTAATATGTTAGTGTTTTACTAAGGCTAAGAGGTTAAAAAAGATCAACAATACCTTATGCTAAGTGCACTTGTAGCCAAGGTCATTTATGGGAGGTCAACTAAAGTATTACACTTATAATGATACAAGGAGTCACATATAAAGTTTAACTGATTCCTTACCTTAGTTTAATCTAGATTTAAATGAAAAATAACCTTAATAATGCTAGCATAACCATTAGGTCTTATTTGATCATTAAGGTCTAGGTGGCAGTAGATTAGTTGGCATGGCTTCCCTAGAATAATCATTTAATTTGATGTATAACTAAGCCTCATGGGCCCTAAACAACCTGAGTTTATCTTAGGGTAAGTCTTGGTCAATTAAATACTAATCTGAAATAACTAAAGCAATAGGTGGTCACCATGTCAAAGGTGTTGTAGATGAGCCCTAATTCCATTAACGACGGCCACTGGTGCTAAGAAAGTCTCCTAACTCCTTTTAGTGTCATAAGGTGCTAGGAAACTATCCTCTATGATAGAATCTCACCTAAAAAGCTCAATAATTAGTCTAAAACTAACATGCTCTACAAAGTATATAAGCAAAAAGCCATAGTAGCTACAAACTTGAAGCTATTAGACTTGATAGACTTAAAGGTAATTCTTGTTAAACAACTGAAGTCAAATCTAAAAAACAAGCAAAACATGAAGATAACGCCAAATCTTAGCATGGGTATTTTAACCAACAAAGGGTAGTAATTATGGTGAACCTAATTAAGGGGTATGATGATAACGAGTATAAGGATAATAATAATAATGAGCCAACCTAAGATAAACTTAGACATATATCGTATCATAATTTCATAGGTGGTGGTAAAGGTAAGCCAAAAGGTGGTGGTAATAGAAGCTCGACCCAAAGTTAGAAGTTTTGGTTAATTTAAAGAAGATATTATTTGTTCGCATGAGGTGGCGATAGAGTTAAACATAAATGTTATAAAAGTAGATAATTAGAGTTAATGATAATGAGTTATGTCACAACCCAACCCGATCAGGACAGGTCCTATCGTGTTGAGCCGTGACAGAAAAACCCCACGATCTAGTTTCGGAATTGTTTTCAGATTTTCTACCGATATTCAGTTAAATAATACAGAACCACAGAGCTGCTAAAGCATCCAAATATTTGAATAACTCATCCACAAAATTTCTTTCATTCATCAAAATCATCATATACATTATAATACTTGGCTACATACAAATATTACAGAACTGAAAAGTAAACTAGCTAAGATTGTATAAAAATTAAAATAACAAAATACCTATAACTTCAGATCAGATCCTGAACAGCTAGTCCACAACCTCTTTCTCTTTACCGAAACGATCGGCTCTATACTGCATTCAAACTACATTCGTACGAACGACAATTAACTTCGTATATGGACGATCTCCTCTGGTCGCAAATCATACGAATGATAATTAATTTTGTCCCTGGACGATCGGCTCTGTTCTGCACTCGTTCTATTCGTCCAGACGATTCGTACAGACGAAGTTCACATTCTAACAGTTCATCCCGGACGAACTCAGTTTCATATAGGACTAACTAAGCTCATCAAATTCCAAAAACTAACTTAAAAAGTTAAGGATCTCACAAGTTACATGTTATTAGTTAAGTAATGAATGGCACTTGATAGTTAAGAGATGTTAGTTGATCATGCTTTAAGTTAATTGATACTAATAAAAAAGATATATTGGTGATATTACAAATTTATAATTAACTACAGTGTTGATTTAGTTAATTTTAATGAAAGAGCTGACTTAGCTTTGATAAGGTAATAAAGTTAAAGCTAACAATGGAGGCAACTTAATTTTGAAAATTATCTGACTATCTAAGAGTCGATAAATTGATAACAATATATTTGAACTTTGAAAATAAAAATTATCAAAAGTAGACTTCTAATTAAGAAGGGATGTTATTATTAAGCACTCATGTAACTACAACCACAAAAATTACATTATGATTTATTATGGTTTAACCTATTGACATATATTTACTTTATAGAAAATGAGCATTTTATTGTATTTATGAATTCATGTATAATAATTTTGCATATAGGAGAAAAAAAGAAGAACCTTCATTAAGGAAGATCGAACTAACCATTTCAAGAGGATTTAACAAACTTTAAAGGAAATTGAAAGGATTTCAAGAATAAGGCAAGGAAGATGATGAAAATAACTGGAGGTTGCAACCTTCCATTGTAAAGTAAAATGTAAACATGGTCTAGAATTAGAAGTAGACCCTTAATTAATAGAAAGTCTTCCTTATATGATTGATGTTTGATACAACAAGCATAAGATTTAAGGTGAGCCATATAGTTATATGTTGAAAGGAAGGTTGATAAGAAGTGATTGTATAATAGAATTTGAACAAATGGCTTATAGTTATTATGCTCTGACAAAAATGTAAGAACTATAGCAAATTTTGATTAATATATCAGTGTTGAATGGATATGACTATAAACTATCATTAATACAATATTATATGACATGTCATGATGTCTTTGATATTGTATTATCCCACCTTAAGGATTGGGACAAAAATTCCTATAATAAAAAAATGTAAAGGAGAAAATATATTGTTATCATGTTATGGAAGTCAAGAGAAAGGATAATTCCTATGATTTATAGATTAAATAGTTTGGGGGGAGATTCATCTAAAGATAATAGAAGATTAATATATTAATGACTACAATTATATATCGTGTGTGGCAGAGAGAGTCATTATCACAATCAAAGAAAACCTATAAGAAGCAACACTCTGATCAAATGGTTGATTTAACCTAATCTACTTTTTTTAATAGTCATTTTATTTACATGTAATGCATTGATTCTTACATGTTCAAAAATTTTCATGCCTTAGTAAAATTCAAGAATCAATTTGAACTTTATACATATGTGTATTGCATTAATATTTGTGCTAGATCGCATCAAAATTTTTATTATTAAAAAACTATTAAATCAATAAAAATCCCAAAAAAAAAATTAAAAATCAAACTTCTTTTAATTTTTAGCTTCAATTTTATTAATTTCTCTTTTTTTTAAAAAAAAAAGTTTCATATATGCTAATTTGTACATCCACTATCATACAATTAATAAGACAAAAAAGATTTAGCATTTCCACCCTTAGAACTTAGACGACTTTTATTGTTTCATTTATTTTTTTTATTACTTATTAATAATTTGATAATATATTTTTGAATTCTTTTTGAATAAATTTAAATTCTAACCATTTATAATAAGAAAATGGAGGCAATGAAATTTTTGGTAAGCGATAGCTTAATACTCTTTGGTTTGATGCATTTAGGAAGTAGAGTAATCCAAATGCAAGAGTTTTGATAATTTGGGAATTTGGTTGGATGAAAAATAAATTCCAAGGGAAAGTAAAGCAAATGCATTATATTCTATTTTAGTTCATTTTTCCTGTATTTGGAATTACTAAGTTTTTGGCGATTTCTAAATACATGGCAAACTCAAGGCATTGCTACCCCTTGCTAGCCACATCCGCCCGCTGCCAGCCACCGTTGCTGGCCACCATCAGCCACCACTGTCTAGCGCCGCCTCCGACTACCTTAATCACTACTATTCACTTTCCGCTGCAATCATTTTACTTATAACAAACATGTATATTTTCTTTTATACTAAATTTAATTTTCAAAATAAATTTACTTATTTAAATCATAAATTTATATAATTTGAACGCTCATAAAAAAAATATGGACAGATGAATTGGACCAATATTTTTCTCCTTCACACGGAGTGAGACGAGTCACCGACGCGTAGGACGTGTGGGGCGCATACGAGATGAACACATTGACCACCAGATCGTGGGCCGGACCCACTAACAACCCCCGCACAAAACATGTGGCGCACGGCACACGCGCGAGCTCCGACCACGCGTGTGCGACCTCCGACGCGGGTCTTTTCATCTCATCCCTCCTTCTTTTTCTACAGGATCAGCTACAAGTGCCTAACACCATGCAGCCAAATCCGTCATGGAACACAACCTGATAGGAACTCCGGGTCCCACAAGACCAGCCGGGCCGTCAAACGAGCAGGCCCAGGGTCCCACGCAGACTCATAACTTCGGCGCCAGCGCTCCCGTGCTGTCCCCCGCTTCACGACACGGGACGGATGCTGGCCACGTGGCAACTGGACAACACCAGACTGCCGCACCTCCCATCACCCACCCATCTATCGACACGTAGCTTTCCTAAATCCTTTGCTTATTTCAAACGTACCCGCTTTAACTCCGACATCTTCCTCCTCACGCCCCTACCAAATTTACGTATTCACAATTTTGCCCTTCTTCCTTTCAATTGATCCTCTGTTATTTAATATTTTTTATTAATTTTAACCGACTGAAGTTTTCTTCAATTTAAATAATTTAGACAAATAAATATTGTTTTATTTTTATGTCCATAATATTTTTTTTGACGATTTTAGAGGGAAAAAAGTGATGGCAAAAGTGTAAAAAGAAGTGCGGGGCCGGCCCCGGGGAACGGGTCGGGTTAATGATGCAGGCGCCGCTCATCAGTCCGTACAGCAGTGGAGGTGAGAGCGAGTAGGGCTGACGTCAGAACCTGCTCACATGATGAAGCCAGGCCGCCTGCCACACGTCAAATCAGGCGGCGGCTCCCCCAATTCTTCACCCTTCTTTGCTGATTAGAAAACAAGCAGAGTCAATAAGAAACCCGAGGTGGAGATCGTTCCCCGAAATCGGCTTCCTTTCTTTTCTCATCTCTTTCGCTCTCTGTCTCTCTCTCTCTCTCTCTCTCTTTGCAATGGCTTCGCGGGGCGGAGAGGTGCACTTTCGAGGGGTGAGGAAGCGGCCGTGGGGGCGCTATGCGGCGGAGATACGCGACCCGTGGAAGAGAGCGCGAGTCTGGCTGGGTACCTTTGACTCGCCGGAAGAGGCCGCCTCCGCTTACGACCAGGCGGCGCGCGCACTTCGCGGACCCAAGGCGAAGACAAACTTCCCCTCTCCTCCTCCGCCGCCTCCACCGCCTATTCATCTTCCGCTTGACTTGAACCAACTGCCGTGCCACCTCTGGCCCCACTACCCCCTTCCTTCGCCACCTCCGCCGCCTCCTCCAGCCACCCCGCTGCTTCTCGGAAGCTTCCTTCGACGCGAGCCTGCACCTCTTCCGGAACCCCGGCGGGGTCTTCCCTTCGATCTCAATGAGCCTCCACCGCCTTCCGCGGCGTCGCTTCTGTTCCAATGA
>NW_021319518.1:610519-715295 GCF_001605985.2 Dendrobium catenatum | reverse complement strand
CCAACCGAAATTTTCAGGTTGACCCTAACCCGAATTTTCGGGTAGGGTTTGAGATCTGGTTTTCGGGTCTGTCAAATATTGACACCACTAGTATTTCCTCTTTTCAGGATTTTTCATATAAAAATTTTGGTGTCACTTATGTTGCTTGCACCCGTCTCTCTTATTTGCATGTGTACTAGATCTTCATAGAAAACTTCGACGCTAAACTCCATATCTCTCTACAGCTGCGAATATTACAGGATGCAACAATCATTATTATCTTAATATGCTAATATTATTTGTTGGTATACCTATCATTTTGCCTCTTAAATTCCATTTTTTGTTCACTTGTATAGCCATCATTTTAAAAAATACTTGCTTATATTAAATGTTTTCTTGCCCACCTTTTATCCAATATCTTAGAATTTATTCTAACAATCTGTTATTTGGTTACTCCAAAATTATTTTTAAATGTTCTAACAAATAAAGCCTTAACTTTGTATGAGATTAGAAGAATTCTGTATTTCAATTATTTTTAAATGTTCTCTTGTCGTGATTAATTTTATACTAACTATTTATGATAATGACGAAAAGAATCATAATTCTTGATTCTATATTTTAAATTTTACATTAGTTCATGTAGTGTATTATAAAAAAAAAAATAAAAAAAAATAAAAAAAAATAAAAAATAAAAAAATAAAAAAAATGTTTAGTGTATTATAGCAATATTTTTTTTTAAATTACTTATTTCCATGGTCTATGTTACTTCCTATAATCTCTTAATATTAAATGATGTTTTTTCTATTTATCATTATCAATCTCAATCACTCGATATTTATGTGTTGATCTATCTATCATTTACCTCTTAAACTCCATATTTTTGTTCGCTTGTAGAGTTGTTATTTTTAACCGCACTCGTTGATATTAAGAGTTTGGTTGCCCACCTATCCTTTTCCAATTTATCTTCTAGAATTAATTCGAATAACCTGACCTAGGGGTGTCAATTTTTGACATGATCCAAAATCCGACTTGAAAAAATTCGAGTTTGGGTCAACCCGTTTGAAAAATGGGTCGGGTCCGGGTTCGGATTTCCGACCCATTTGAAAAACGGGTCAGGTTCGGGTTGACCCGGAAATGGCCGCGCCCGACGCGGCCCGCGCGTGCCAGCGCTGTCCCGCTCGCGTCCGCCCGCCGCGCTCGCGTCCCCGCGTCCGCCGCCGCCGTTTCAGCGCCGGCCACCCAAACCGGGTCGGGTCGGTCAAACCCGGCAACCCGCCGGGTCGGGTCCGGGTTCGGTTTTCCAACCCGTTTGTCTACCCGGGTCGGGTTAGGGTTGACCCGTTTGAACCCGGGTCAGTTCCGGGTTCGACCCGAACCCTACCCGTGACCCGAAATTGACACCCCTGCCCGAGACCATAAAAAAATACTAGTTTTCGGTTCAAAAATGGTCAATCTCCACTTTTCGGGTTAGAAATGGGTCAATCTCAGGTCGTCGGGTCAAAAATAGGTTTTCAGGTCAATTTCGGGTCAAAGGATCAACCCGAACCCGACCCATTTCGGGTTTGGGTTGACCATAACCCGAAATTTTCGGGTCGGGTTCAAGTCAGATTTTCGGGTCGTGTCAAATATCAACACCCTAGTTTTTCCTCTTTTCAGGATTTTTCACATAAAAATTTTGTGTCTATTATGTCGCTTGCACCCTCTATCTTATTTGCCTGTATACTACATCTTTCATAGAAAGCTTCAACACTGAACTCTATATCTCTCTACAGTCACGAATATTACATGATGCAACAATCATTATTTATCTTAATATGCTAATATTTATTTGTTGGTATACCTATCATTTTGCCTCTTAAATTCCATTTTATGTTCACTTGTATAGCCATCATTTTCAATAATACTTGCTTGATATTAAATGTTTTCTTGCCCACCTTTTATTTTCCAATATCCTAGAATTTTTTCTAACAATCTGGCTTATTTGGTTATCTCCAAATTTATTTTTTAAATGTTCTCACAAATAAGCCTTAACTTTGTATGAGATTAGAAGAATTCTGTATTTCAATTATTTTTAAATGTTCTCTTGTCGTGATTAATTTTATACTAACTATTTATGATAATGACGAAAAGAATCATAATTCTTGATTCTTATATTTTAAATTTTACATTAGGTTCATGTTTAGTGTATTATATGCAAATATTTTTTTAAAAAATTATTATCCATGGGTCTATGTTACTTCCTAATAATCTCTTAATATTAAATGATTGTTTTCTATTTATCATTATCAATCTCAATCACTCGATATTTATGTGTTGATCTATCTATCATTTTACCTCTTAACTCCATTTTTTGTTCGCTTGTAGAGTTGTTATTTTTAACCGCACTCGCTTGATATTAAGAGTTTGGTTGCCCACCTATCCTTTTCCAATTTATCTCCTAGAATTAATTCGAATAACCTGACCTAGGGGTGTCAATTTTTGACATGATCCAAAATCCGACTTGAAAAAATTCGAGTTTGGTTCAACCCGTTTGAAAAATGGGTCGGGTCCGGGTTCGGATTTCCGACCCATTTGAAAAACGGGTCAGGTTCGGGTTGACCCGGAAATTAGTGGGTCAATCAAAATTCTCCAGAAAATAATCAAAATGTGCACACTCGGCACCTCAGAAACATATCAAAAGTTACGCGGTAAAAACTGAACCAATCGGAAAATACGGACGAAATTCGCTAACAAAAACGAAATCCGGACAGAAAAGTCGTTCAAACTTCACCGTTCTGAAAATTGAGAAAGGAGGAATGTGCCTTACCTTGCGTACACCAATTTCTTGAACTACTGCAACGGACAAAAACGGCCCGGCGTCGCCCAAAAATCCACTTTTCCACTTTTTCCTTTGTTTTTCTCTCTCCTGGGCTTTTCTCTCTCTTCAAAATATCTCATTTCTATATATATCCAGACTGATCGTCCCGGACGATCGAAACTTCGTCCCGGACGAAGTGGCTCTGGACGAATTTCGTCCAGACGAGATTAATAACGTCCCCGGCGACTTGTCCTTTGGAGAATTTTCGTCCAGACGAACCAACTTTCGTCCCGACGAACCATGCAACAAAACTGTTTTCCTTGAACAACCTGTACCGATCGTCCCGGACATCAACTTCGTCCGGACGAACCTGGAGCAAAAACTGATGTTACAAAGTCAACCCGACACGACCCAAATGACCCAAGACCATGAAAAAAATACTAGTTTTAGGGTCCAAAAATCGGGTCAATCTCCACTTTCGGGTAAAATCGGGTCAGAAATGGGTCAATCTCGGTTTGTCGGGTCAAAAACGGGTTTTCAGGTCAATTTTGGGTCAAAGGGTCAACCCGAACCCGACCTGATTTTTGAAACGGGTGAAGTTGTTTAAACCCGAACCCGACCCATTTTGGGTTCGGGTTGACCCTAACCCGAAATTTTCGGGTTGACCCTAACCCGAAATTTTCGGGTTGACCCTAACCCGAAATTTTCGGGTAGGGTTTGAGTCTGGTTTTCGGGTCGTGTCAAATATTGACACCACTAGTATTTCCTCTTTTCAGGATTTTTCATATAAAAATTTTGGTGTCACTTATGTTGCTTGCACCCGTCTCTCTTATTTGCATGTGTACTAGATCTTCATAGAAAAACTTCGACGCAAACTCCATATCTCTCTACAGCTGCGAATATTACAGGATGCAACAATCATTATTTATCTTAATATGCTAATATTTATTTGTTGGTATACCTATCATTTTGCCTCTTAAATTCCATTTTTTGTTCACTTGTATAGCCATCATTTTAAAAAATACTTGCTTGATATTAAATGTTTTCTTGCCCACCTTTTATTTTCCAATATCCTAGAATTTATTCTAACAATCTGGCTTATTTGGTTATCTCCAAAATTATTTTTTAAATGTTCTAACAAATAAAGCCTTAACTTTGTATGAGATTAGAAGAATTCTGTATTTCAATTATTTTTAAATGTTCTCTTGTCGTGATTAATTTTATACTAACTATTTATGATAATGACGAAAAGAATCATAATTCTTGATTCTTATATTTTAAATTTTACATTAGGTTCATGGTAGTGTATTATATAAAAATAAAATAAAAAAAAATAAAAAAAAATAAAAAAATAAAAAATAAAAAATGTTTAGTGTATTATATGCAAATATTTTTTTTTAAATTACTTATTTCCATGGTCTATGTTACTTCCTATAATCTCTTAATATTAAATGATTGTTTTCTATTTATCATTATCAATCTCAATCACTCGATATTTATGTGTTGATCTATCTATCATTTACCTCTTAAACTCCATATTTTTGTTCGCTTGTAGAGTTGTTATTTTAACCGCACTCGCTTGATATTAAGAGTTTGGTTGCCCACCTATCCTTTTCCAATTTATCTTCTAGAATTAATTCGAATAACCTGACCTAGGGGTGTCAATTTTTGACATGATCCAAAATCCGACTTGAAAAAATTCGAGTTTGGTTCAACCCGTTTGAAAAATGGGTCGGGTCCGGGTTCGGATTTCCGACCCATTTGAAAAACGGGTCAGTTCGGGTTAGACCCGGAAAATATGGCCCGGCGCCGCGCGCCCGCTGCCATCGCTGTCCGCTCTGGCGTCCCCCGTCGTCCGGCGCCGCCGCCGTTCCAGCGCCGGCCACCCAAACCGGGTCGGGTCGGGTCAACCCGGCAACCCGCCGGGTCGGGTCCGGGTTCGGTTTTCCAACCCGTTTGTCTACCCGGGTCGGTTAGGGTTGACCCGTTTGAACCCGGGTCAGTTCCGGGTTCGACCCAAACCCTACCTGTGACCCGAAATTGACACCCCTGCCCGAGACCATAAAAAAATACTAGTTTTCGGGTTCAAAAATGGGTCAATCTCCACTTTTCGGGTTAGAAATGGGTCAATCTCAGGTCGTCGGGTCAAAAATAGGTTTTCAGGTCAATTTCGGGTCAAAGGATCAACCCGAACCCGACCCATTTCGGGTTTGGGTTGACCATAACCCGAAATTTTCGGGTCGGGTTCAAGTCAGATTTTCGGGTCGTGTCAAATATCAACACCCCTAGTTTTTCCTCTTTTCAGGATTTTTTACATAAAAATTTTGGTGTCACTTATGTCGCTTGCACCCCTCTATCTTATTTGCCTGTATACTACATCTTCATAGAAAGCTTCAACACTGAACTCTATATCTCTCTACAGTCACGAATATTACATGATGCAACAATCATTATTTATCTTAATATGCTAATATTTATTTGTTGGTATACCTATCATTTTGCCTCTTAAATTCCATTTTATGTTCACTTGTATAGCCATCATTTTCAATAATACTTGCTTGATATTAAATGTTTTCTTGCCCACCTTTTATTTTCCAATATCCTAGAATTTATTCTAACAATCTGGCTTATTTGGTTATCTCCAAATTTATTTTTTAAATGTTCTCACAAATAAAGCCTAACTTTGTATGAGATTAGAAGAATTCTGTATTTCAATTATTTTTAAATGTTCTCTTGTCGTGATTAATTTTATACTAACTATTTATGATAATGACGAAAAGAATCATAATTCTTGATTCTTATATTTTAAATTTTACATTAGGTTCATGTTTAGTGTATTATATAAAAATAAAATAAAAAAAAAATAAAATAAAAAATAAAAAAAATAAAAAAATAAAAAAAAATGTTTAGTGTATTATATGCAAATATTTTTTTTTAAATTACTTATTTCCATGGGTCTATGTTACTTCCTAATAATCTCTTAATATTAAATGATTGTTTTCTATTTATCATTATCAATCTCAATCACTCGATATTTATGTGTTGATCTATCTATCATTTTACCTCTTAAACTCCATATTTTTGTTCGCTTGTAGAGTTGTTATTTTTAACCGCACTCGCTTGATATTAAGAGTTTGGTTGCCCACCTATCCTTTTCCAATTTATCTCCTAGAATTAATTCGAATAACCTGACCTAGGGGTGTCAATTTTTGACATGATCCAAAATCCGACTTGAAAAAATTCAAGTTTGGGTCAACCCGTTTGAAAAATGGGTCGGGTCCGGGTTCGGATTTCCGACCCATTTGAAAAACGGGTCAGGTTCGGGTTGACCCGGAAATTAGTGGGTCAACCAAAATTGACCCGGATCCAGTCGCGTCGAGCCTCGCATCACTCGGTCGCTTTGGCCTGCCTCCGTCCTGGTTCTAGCCGTCTCGTGTCAATCGGTCACACTCGCGCACGGAGTAGCAGACTAGCATACCGCGAGCTGCCGTTTTCGTTGTCCCGCACGACCGAACTTGCGCCGTCCCGGTGGTCCCGCACCAGCTGCAGCGCCGCCCTGGCGCCTTCCCCACACACGGCTCGACACTGCGTCGCTGTCTGCCTTGGCATCTTCCCCGCAATCGTACACGCAGTTGCGAACTCGCGTCTGACGTAGACTTGTGTTTTGGACTCAGCCCACGGCACTCAGGTTCGCGAGTCAGGTCGAGTCAACCCAATAACCCAATGGGTTGGGTTCGGGCGGACAAACTTGACCCGTTTGCAACAACAGGTCTGGTTCTGATCAACTCGTTTAAGCCCAGATCAATTCGAGTTGGACTCAAACCTGACCCTTTGATCTGAAATGACACCCCTACATGACCTACTTCTACTAGGTTGCCTCCAAAATTATTTTAGAAAGAGGGTTCCATATAACAACACAGTAGTCATCCTATAAATATGTTAGCAACATTGAGAAATTGAATAAGAAAGTCGAGCAAGAATGGTCAGCAACCTGATTAAAGAAACGCTGGCCAGCCTATGCCTATTCGTCTTCCTTCCGTTGATCTTCCTCCTCTTTACCTTCCATCGTCGCCGCAGAACAACCCTAAACCTCCCCCCCGGCCCTCCACCGCTCCCTATCATCGGAAACCTCCTCAGCATCGGAAAAATACCCCACATATCTCTCCACCTTCTCTCCCAAAAATATGGCCCACTCATTCAACTCCACCTGGGACAAATCCCCACGATTCTCATTTCCGATGCCGATAACGCTTCTGAAATACTCAAATCCCAAGATCACATATTTTGTAATCGCAAGCAAACGGCTTCCCTCAAACGCTTATCCTATGGAGGCAAAGATATAGCTTTCTCCCATTATGACGATAACTGGAAACAACTCAGGCGGCTTGGTACGCAAGAAGTTTTTAGTCCCAATAAAGTTCTATCTTTCGAGTCCATTCGCAGAGAAGAAGTCGAAATACTCCTAAAGACCATATCAACAGCTTCTTCTGGTGGCGAGCCGATAAATATGAGCGAAATCTTAATTTGTTTCTTCAATAATGTTATATTTCGAGAGGTTTTTGGGAAGAGGATTTCAGCTGATGGAGAGTGTGGGACAAGTCCGCTACAGAATATGCTTAGAGAGTTGGTTATACTATTGAACGAGTTTGGAGCAGCAGATTTATTTCCGTCACTGGGTTGGATTGATTTGTTGACTGGCTGGCGAGGGAACCTGGACAAGGTTTTTAAAAAAATGGATTTCTTTCTTGAGGAGAGTATCAAGGAAAGGCTACTGGTCATTAAAAGAGATGGGAGACGTGAAATGTATTTTCTTGATACCCTTCTTAATCTTCAAAATACAAAGGATGGCGCCTCTCTATCTATTGATCAAATCAAAGCCATTCTCATGGTAATCTTTTTTTTTTCTTTCTTTCTTTTTACATACATATCACTTTATATCTTGCTATGTACGTATCAAATAGGGGCGGATTCAGCTTAATTTTCAGGGGGCAAATAGTATAGAGATTATTTTTTTCTTACCTTGAAGTTGGCTTGACCCTTATTTGTTCATATCATTGATCGTTGTACGCTTCGTAGATATGTCGGGGGTCCAAGTGGGAAGTGCCCCCTGGCGGGGTTCAAATAAATTTTAGTTGTAAGGATATTTTTGAATTTTTTTTCTTATTATTTTTCTTTGTATTTGATTCATCGTTTGATTATGCTGGGGGCAATTGTCTAAAAATCATAGTATTTTAAAACTTTTAGGGACCCTATAAGCTTAAATATCAAATATTTATACTTTTTTTGGCCAAACTCACACACACATCACATATGCAATACTCGAATCCAAAGCATCTTGGTTAGTAGCCAAAGCTCTCAACCAACATACTAAAATGAGTTGCATATTTTATTTCAAATTAACTTATCTGATTTTTTAAGTCAATCCAAAATTAGTATATATATATATAATTTTTTAATAAAATGATAATTACCTCTCTTTTATAGGATCTAATTATAGCAGGAACAGATACATCTGCAGCAACTATTGAATGGGCGATGGCAAATCTAATAAGAAATGAATGTGCCTTAAAAAGGGCACAAGAGGAGGTTTGGCGAGTGGTTGCTGGCAAAGAAAAAGTGCGAGTGAACGACCTACAACATCTTCATTATCTCAAGTTAGTAATAAAGGAGACATTGAGGCTTAATCCGCCCATCCCATTGCTACCACCCCGAGAGTCCATGAAAGATACCAAGATAAATGGTTATGATATTCTGGCAAAGACGATGGTATATGTTAACGTATGGTCTATTGGAAGGGATCCTAAGTACTGGAAAGATCCTGAGCTTTTTATGCCTGAGAGATTCGAGAACAGCCTTGTTAATTTTAAAGGGAGCGACTTTGAGCTCATACCATTTGGTGGAGGAAGAAGGATCTGCCCTGGATTGGCACTTGGCCTGGCTAATATTGAGCTGTGTTTGGCAAATCTACTCCATGAATTTGATTGGGAATTTCCCAATGGAATGACCAAAGAAGATATTGAAATGGGGTCTGCACCTGGGATGGTTTCTCCAAAGAGAACGCCACTTATTTTGGTGGCAAAACCGGCTTTGAACAAGTGACATATGGTTCATATGTAATAATAGAAATATAAATAAAAGGTCACTTGATCAAATTGCACTTATAAAATTATATATGAAAAAATAATTTTATATATACTATGAGCCATATTATCATGATTTTTAATTCCATAAGAAAATTCAAATTGAATTGTTCTATATGAGAGACCAATGATTTCTCTCCCTAGAAAAACATTTTAACACTCGACAAATTTCAAATGACTAATCAGCCTTGCGACCAGATAAATTTTCAACTTTAATATCCTAACTTATGTACAAATTATTTAACTAAGAGATTCTTTCAGATGTCTATAATAATTTATATAGTTGGTCATAAAGTTATTGTGGGGAAATCAATTTAATTGTTATTGCTGCAAAAAATTAAAAAATAACAGCCAAATAAATTATGATTGCTATATGAAAATTAAAGTAGAACCTATATATATCAATACAACAACAACAACAACAACATCATGCCTTTATTCCAATACGTGGGGTCGGCTACATGAATCCTTTTTCTCCATTGTGTCCTATTAAAAGTCAAATTCTTAATATATAAATTTAGTTCATATTAATAAATAAATAAATTTAGTTCATATTAATAATAATAACAAAATTATCGAAATTGAAATACTTTCAATTAATGGAAGTTGATTAATTTTGATGAATGAAATTTATTAGTATCAACAAGTATTATTTTACGATCAATTTAAATTCCTCAGATAGGATAAGTTTAGATATTTTAATTCAATTTTACAAAATAATGAAGATATTAATTTTAGCATAAAATCTAGTGTTTAATCCAAGAGGAAAAAACGTTTGTTTTATCAATATAATGCAATAAAAAAGGGTGATATTTAGTATTTAATAAAATATGATCAGTTAGATAGCTATGATATATATCAATTGAAGTTGCGGACAAGAATTGAAGCTTGGGAATTCGACTTTATTGCCTCATAAAAAGTACTTTGAAAAAACTAATTTTATTGCACGTGAATAATTTTTTTAAAAAAAGTTTATATTATAAAAAAAATATTATAATATTTATTAAAATATAATATTATTAATTTTATCACAAATGAGGCCCTTTTGAGAGAAAGTCTTAGCTTGCTGTAACAAATATACATCATATAGAGTATGTTACATGGTGAAAATAGGAAGAATTAATATTGATTTGTTTGGTTGGTTGATAGAATCATAGTCGGCGAGCGGAGGAGGTCGGAAAGACCGTTGTCTGGTGACAGTGGTCGGAGGGACTGTAGTCAGCGGGCAACAATGGCCAGAACCAACCGTTGTTTGGCAATGGGCGGAAGTTAGGCATTGGGTAGAAGTACGACGAAAGTCTTGCGATTGGTAGAAGTCTGGCAACGGGTGGAAGTATGGCACCAGGTGGAAATCCGGCGACAGACAAAAAAATGGCGTCAGGTAGAAGTCGTGCGTCGAGTAGAAGTTCGACGAAAAATTGGCGACGGGCAGAAGTCAGGTGTTAAGTAGAAGTTCGATGTCGGGTAGAGCCCGATGAAAGGTATAAGTCTGGCGTAGGGTAGTATTCTGGTGTTAGGTAGAAATCTGGTGACAGGCGAAAATCCCACGTCAGGTAGAAGTTCGATGAAAGTCCGGCGACGGGAAAATGTCCGACAATGGGCTAAAGTTCGACATCGGGTAGAAATCTGAAGACAAGGCTGAAGTTCGGCGTCGAGTAGAATTCTGGCATTGGGTAGAAGTCCGATGAAAGTCCATCGACAGGCAGAAGTCCAACATTGGGTAGAAATCCGACGAAAGTCCCGCGACGGGCATAAGTCTGGCGTTGAGTAGAAGTCCGACGAACATCCGACGACGGGCAGAAGTCCAACGTTGGGTTAGTGGCCGAGAGGTGGTCGAGGCGGAGTCTGGTGTCAAGAGAACTCTTCCTTCTCTTCTTAATTGGGCACCCTTCCTCCTCCCCCCATCAATAAAGAATAAGGGGTCTATTTATAGTTTTCTGATAGTGTCATGGCTAGTAAATAGGATGAAGATCAAGGGTAAATTGTGAGTGGTTTGAATAGACGGCCGATGTTGAATCCGTTGATCATAGACCGTTTATTAGGCATTTGAATGTCTTAATGATATCAGAATTTGACAATCTTGGGCTTGTTGGATTCAACTCGTCAAGCCGCTCGATTTGACTATAAGCATGTCACATTTGAAAACCGTTTGGTAATCCAATTTGTGCTTTGAACCTTTTGAATGTGCTTCGGGTCATCGATTTGGACCCATTTTGGTTTGGATTAGTCGAATTTGGTGTTGTTGGGTTCGTATTTTCTAGACATTCAGTTTGACTGTAAGTTTGCTGAAGTTAAAGTTCAGATGATCTCTGATTTAATTTTTGAATTTTCAACTTGATTTTCCATCGAGATTTGTGGGGCTCAACATAATTTTTTGATGATATATCAATATTCACCAACAAGTCAACATTGTGATGCTCCAAAGAAAATACTTCAAAGGAGACGTAGCAACTCCACCAGAAATTGTATTTTTTATATTTTTCTTTTTTAATTAGTAAATAACGTACAGAAATTGCTTAACATCATGTAATTATATAAAGTAAGATGGTTTATATTTGATGGAAATAGCTGTATAAATATATATTTTTTTTTAAGAACATCCGACTTTTTTCTTAAGTTTCACAATCTGACGTTGTAAACTATTAATTGTTATGAACAGATTGAAACAGATGTAATATCATAGAATAATTTCAATGGAAATATTAATTGCCAAAGCATGCAAGAAAATTTCAATAGAAGAATATTAACAATAATTTAATTTTTTTATTAATAATATTAACTGTCACCAACAATATTAAACATCTTATTATTGATATGTTACCAAAAATCATCTTGATCATGCACTAATCTCAGAACATATTTGAATTACAAATTTTCAAAATTAAATTTGGGATCACCCAAACTCCAATCTCAACATCCTTATGATCAAACTGAACATTTTGACAAGACAAACCCAATGATATCAAAATTGGTCTAATCCGAGACCAAATGGGCTTGAACCAAATGACTGAAGCATATTTGAAAGCTTCAAAGCATTAATTTGGTAAACAAATAATCTCCAAATATTGCATGTTTATAGTCAAATCGAGCAACTCCACGAGACAAATCTAACAAGCCCAATATAACTTAATTCTGGCATCATTTAGTCATTTAAATGTTTGACGAAAATTCTTTAATTGAATGAATCAATACATACCATCTGATGAAGCACTCCAACTTTGCCCTAAATTATTTTTTTCTATTTATGGAACATGTTAGTCCAAAAAAAAACTATAAATAGGCATTCATTCTTCAGATGAGGGGAGGAGGAAGATGGAGAAAGAGAGCTATAGAAAGAAATATCTTGCAAATTTCAGCCACCACCGTCGACGATCACCACCAACTATCGCCATCGAAGACATGAATCAGAAATCACCACCATTTCCAGATTTTGTTTTTTGTGTATAGTTATCTACATATGGACATCTATTTCTATAATCTCTATTATAAAAATTAAATCTTATTATTGGGTATAAACTTCCTCTCTGTGAACGCTTGATCTTTGGACTCTCTCTCTCTTCTTAAACAATAAAGAAGGGAGAATCTTTGTATCACTTACTATATAGTTAATTTTACAACTAGGCCAAACCCCATAGTTTTTTACCTTTATGAATTTTTCATGTTAAAAAACTCTCTAGTCCTACTATTTTTATTTTACTCTGTACTTGTTGAATTTTTATACACCGCTAAAATGTGAAATACACACTCAACCGACGACTGAAATTTTCTAACACGTAACAATTATTATCTTATATAACATCTTTTTATAATTATAATAAGAATGAAATGTTCGAGCTGTAATAACTTTGAAAATATTTAATTTATTAAGATGTAATAACTTCGAAAGAGTACAATTCAAATGCTAGCTCTACTCTTGTTGTAGACAAAAAATTCTTGAAAATGTGCCTTCCGCATTACTACATCAAAAAAGGCAAAAAAGTTCAGCCAACCATATACTTACCTATCATTATCTTCAACAAAACAAAAAAGTCGTAAGCACAAGGGAGTCTAGGGATGCATAGCACTTTGGTTGCTGGTGATGAAGGGCAAGATGACTACCACTAGGTCACCTCATTCTACCATTGCATGAAAACAACAAAATTGGCTTGATTAATTAGGTCAAGTCAAGTTGATTCTCCCTATTTTATCCGCCCTAAAAAATGAGGCCCATCTCGCCCCTAATTATAGTATATAGTTGAGAGTAGGGGTGTAAACGAGTCGAGTCGAGTCGAGTATTTGTCTTATCAAACCTGGCTAGTTTAATCCTTAATGAGCTCGAGCTCGAGACTCGATTAGTGGGCTCGAAATCGACTCGTTTAGAAAATATCAAGCTCGAGCTCAAGATCGAGCACGTTTGAAAAGTGATGCATATTATTATATATATAAATAATATTATAAAAATAATATATATAATTATATATGTTTAATTATGTCGAGTATCTTGATAAGCTTTCGAGTCGAGTCGGTTGAGCTCGAACTAGAGCTCGCTTATCATACGAGCTCGATTGTAGGCTCGAGCTCGATAAGCTCTGCTCTTGAGATCGTTAACGAGTCGAGTTCGAGCCGGCTCGGCTCACTTACACCCCTAGTTGAGAGTTTTCATTATCATCTAAAATTTTTTGAGTTAGAGACTTCTATATGCAACTTATATGATCCTATGATGAAATTCATTCAAAATTAAAAAACTAAAAAGAAAATTCATCACTTTCAGATGTCAGTTTCCAATGCTTTGATGTCAAAAGACTCAGACATATTTGAATCTTACACTAAGTCTTTTTGTGATATTTCGAAGATGTTGAGGCTTTCTTTATGACAACTTTTTATTGATTTTTAAAACAGAATTTTAGTACAAATTTTTTTAATTTTTATACTAAAATTCTGTTTTAAGAAACAATAAAAAAGCCGTCACAAACGAAGCATGAATCTCTGATTTCATTTTGAAGGCATTGATTTTTTTTAAAAAAAAAATCACCTCTTGCTTTGTCTCGCATTGGGAAAATTATTATGTGCGGCGTCCAGATTCGTTCGGAGGCGAATCCGGACACTCCACGTTACCCAGGGCCCAATGCATTCGGGTAATGTGGTACATCTAAATTTACCTCTGGACGGTCAGAACACCACACGTAATAATCTCTCCTCGCATTGAGAATCATCCTGATAATATAGGAACTAAATTCAAATGTTTTTTGCGTGAGCTATCATTAGAGTTTACTAGGTATAAGGTTCAGTAATTTAAACTTTATTTAGAACCGTTATTTTTTTTTTTTCAAATTACAATTATAAATTTATAATTTTTATTTAGCAACTTTCTTTTTGAATTTATACTGTACAATTATTTTTAAAAATTATTTTTCTGCAATAATTTTATAAAACAGTAAAAAAAAATGATGCCTCAGAAAAAAAACGTACTATTGAGCTTAAATTCTTTTGCATTTTGCCATATCGATTAAGCTTTGAATAGGTAATGTAACAACAATTTCTTTAGATTATCTGTTAATTAGACCTTTTTAATACTAGTTTCACATTGCATTATAGCCAAGCATAAATGTTTTGACTTCTGAATCTTTCAGAACTTTTAGAAGTTTTTTTTTTTTTTAGGTCATTCATATCATGTAAATATTCAACTCTAAGTTTAGAGTGACAAAAACTTATTTCATGACTAAGTATTATCATTTTTTTAACTTTTTATATTTATCGTATAGTACTTTCAATAAGAAAAACAATTGTAACTTGCGCGCTTGGTCAATTTCATTGTTGAAAATTGATGTGTCCTGGAGTATTCGCGGCGGTAGAGAAATATATAGTTTAACGTCTTAGCATTGTACAAAGATCCAGCGCACAAGCATATAAGAGAGAGTGTGTAGTGTTCATAAGAGATCAGGGTCAGAAAGACCGTTGTCTGACGATGTAGGTCGGAAAGACCGTAGTATGCATGAGACTGAGGTCAGAAAGACCGTTGTCTATCTGGCGATGTAGGTCAGAAGGATCATAGTAGGCGACGAAGGTCGGAAGGCCTATAGGCGGCAGAAGACAGGGGTCAGAAAGACTGTTGTCTGGCAATGTAGGTCGGAAGGACCGTAGTAGGCGACGGAGGTCGGAAGGACCATAGGCGATAGGAGACAGGAGTCAGAAAGACCATTGTCTGGCGATGAAGGTCGGAACGATCGTAGTATGCAAGAGATCGAGACCAGAAAGACCGTAGTTGGCAGGAGACCGGGGTCAAAAAGATCGTTGTCTGGTGATGGAGGTCGGAAGGACCATAGTAGGCAACGGAGAACGGAAGGACCGTAGTCAACAGGAGACAGAGGTCCGAAAGATCGTAGTTGGCAAGAGATCGGGGTCAAAAAGATCGTTGTTGTATGGCGGTACTCTAGTAGAACTCTGGGTGTCAGGTGGTGGCCCAGTAGAAGTTCGGGCCTCAAGTGGTGGTCCGGCAGAAGTCCTAGCCTCAAGTGGTGGTCCGGCGGAGCAACAATGTCAGGAGATGGACCGGCAGAGTTGAGGGCCTCAAGTAGTGATCCAGTGGAGCAACGACGTCAGGCGGTGGTCTAGCAGAGGTGAGGGCTTCAAGCGGTTGTCCGACAGAGCACGATGTCAGGCGGTGGTCCGTCGGAGGTGAGGGTCTCAAGTGGTGGTCCGGCATAGCAACAACGTCAGGTTGTGGTCCGGCGGAGGTGAGGGCCTCAAATGGTGGTATGGCGGAGCAATGATGTCATGCGGTGGTCCGGCGGAGGTGAGGGCCTGAAGTGGTGGTCCGGCATAGCAACGATGTAAGGCGGTGGTCCGACAGAGGTGAGGGCCTTAAGTGGTGGTCTGGTGGAGCTCATGACCTCAAGTGGTTGTCCAGCGGAGCAATGACGTCAGGCGATGATCCAGCGGAGGTGAGGGCCTCAAATGATGGTCCGGCGGAGAAACGACGTCAAGCGGTGATTCGGTGAAGGTGATGGCCTAAAGTGGTAGTCTGGCGGAAGTCCGGCGATGGTCGAGGATGCGCTTCTTCCTTCTCTTCCTTCTCTTCTTCCTTCTTTCGATCCCCTTTCAAAAGAAATGAGGGGTCTTTTTATAGAATTCTAGAGTGGCATGGATCATAAATAGGTGAGAGATCAAGGTAAATGGGGAGTGGTTGGATGGACGACCGATGTTGAATCCCTTGATCATGGATTGTTTGATGGACATTTGAATGTCTTAGTGATGTCGGAATTCAGTGATCTTGGGCTCGTTGGATTCGACTCGTCGAGCCGCTTGATTCGACTATAAGCATGTCATGTTTGAAAACCGTTTGTAATCTAAATTGTAGTTCCTCCAATAGCTCTTCGGACCCGTTATTTGGATCCATTTGGGCTCGGATTTAGTCGAATTTAGTGTCGTTAGGTTCGTATTTTCGAGACGTTCAGTTCGACTGCAAGTTCGCTAAAATCAAAGTTCGAATGGTCCCACTTTTAATTATAGAAGTTTCCAACTTGATTTTGCATCGAGATTCGTGCCCTATCAAGAAAATTTTGTGAGGATGAATTAACTGTGCAGAAATTTCAAATATATGGAATTTTTAATATAGTTGATATATCATTAAAAATTTACGGGCACGAGCAAAATCAAGTTGAAAACTTCAAAAATTAAATTGGAGACCATTTGAACTCTGGTTTTACTAAACTTATAGTTGAACTAAACGTCTCAAAAATACAAACCCAACGACACCAAATTAAACTCAATACTAGCCCAAATGAGTCCAAATCAAAGACTCAAAGTGCATTTGGAAGGTTCAATCCATAAGTTGGATTACCAAACAATTTCCAAACGTGACATACTTATAGTAGAATCGAGCTCGATGAGATGAATACAGCAAGCCCAAGATTGTTAAATGTTGATATCATTAAGACATTCAAATGCTCGGTAAATAGTCCATAATCAAGGGATTTAACATCGGACGTCCATTCATACCTGTCTCAATTTACCCATGATCTTCCTCTTTTTTAATGGTCATGTCACTCTCAGAAAACTATAAATAGACTCATCATTCCTCATGAAATGTGGGGGGAGCAAGAAGGAAGAAGGGGTCAAGCAAGGAAGAGAATGAAGAAGAGAAACTTGAGTTCTCTTGCCACCAGACTCCTCCTCGATCACTGTCGGAATTCCACCCAACATCCGACCGACGATGACTTCCTCCATGTTGCTAACCAACGCCGGATTTTTGCCCGGCAACCGACTGATGTCAGATTTCTGCCCGACCACCAACTTACATAGGATTTTCTCTCGGCCACAAACAGATACCAGACTTATGCATGTCGCCAGACTTTTGTCGAACTTCTACTCAACGCTGAACTTCCGCCCGACACCAGACTTTTATTTGTCGTCGGATTTCTACCCGACGTCGTACATTCACCCGTTGTCGGACTTTTGCCCTTCGTCGGACTTTTACCTGACGTCAGACTTCCGCCTGTCGTCATATTTCTACACGGCGCCAGACTTCCACTAGTCGTCGAACTTCTACATGTCGCCGAACTTTCATCCGACTTCTACCTGACGCCAGACTTCTGCATGTCGTCAGATTTCTATATGATGTTGGACTTACGCCTATCGTCAGACTTCTATATGTTGCTAAACTTTAGTCCATCGTTAAACTTCTACTTGACATTGGACTTCCGCCCATCATAGGACTTCTGACCTTCTTCGCTAGCCGACTACGACCCATTCAAACTCCTTCACTAGACAACAGTCTTTCTGACTACTGTCACCTGCCGACTACAGTCCTTCCAACCTTCATCGTCAGATAACAATCTTTTTGATCACTATGGCCCACTAACTACGGTCCTTCCGACATCCGTCACCAGACAACGGCCTTTCTAATCACTGTCACCCGCTGATTATGGTCTTTCCAACTTCCATAGCCAGATTGTGTACCTTCCAACCTCTGTCACTATGCAACGATCTTTTCTAACCATTATCGCCCACTGACTACGGTCCCTCCGACCATCATCACCAGATTACGATCCTTTCGACCTCCATCGACCACCGACTATAGTTCTACCGACTAAATAAATATATCAATAGTGACTCTTTCAAGTCACATCATTTAATGCATTCTATATGATGTATATTTGTTACATCAAGCTAAGGCCTTCCCTCCAATGAAGAACCTCATTTATAATCAAATACAAAAACCAGTGGATTTATTCAAACTGGGCTAGGCCCCATGGTTTTTCCCTTTTCAAGGGTTTTCACGTAAAAATCTTTATCTCTTATGAATGTCGCACCTTCTCTTTTATCTGATTATTTGTTGGATTTTCTTATAAAGCTAAGACGTTAAACTATATATTTCTTTACATGACGCAACAGTTTGGCTACGTCTATGGGAACATGGTTTTCGACTGGCGGGCAATTTGTGCTCCAATCTCAAAAAGTCGTTCGTGTTAACATCCTTGCATCAGCTAATGCTGCATGCATCAATTTCATGGGAATTAAATGCGGATCGGGGCAACCTTGTTTACAGTCATGGTCAAGAAGATTCCATCAACTCTTTCAATATCCAAGAAGATATCTTGGGATTATAAAGCTTATAGTAGATGGAACAATACTTCCAATAATTTTCAAACTTTATACATTACCTAATTTGACTTCTACTCCTTGGGCAAGGTCTTAATATCGACATCAAAAAGGCAGTAACCGTCTAAAAAAAAATCATTTTTCACCTTTGATTCGGGATACACACGACGTTCGGTCCCTCCTAATCAAGTAAAAAGTGATCATAGGGGGATTTAATTCGACCTCTTATATATAGGTTAATATCATCGAGCAGTGCTCTAACATACAACCTCGGATATGTCATACATTATTGGTGGATTCTCTCAACCTCTTTCATATAGGTTAACGTCATCGAGTGATGTTTTGACATATAATATCGGGTAAGTCATATATCTTTGATAGATTCTCTCGACCTCTTCCATATATGTTAATGTCATAGAGCAGTGCTCTTGCATACAACTTCGGATAAGTCATACATCCATGGTGGATTCTCTCGACATCTTCCATATAGGTTAACGTTATCGAACAACGCTCTGACATACAACCTCGAATAAGTCATTCATGCTTTGTGGATTCTTTCGACCTCTTATATATAAGTTAACATTATCAAGTAGTGGACTAACATACAACCTCGAATAAAGTTATACATCCTTTGTGGATTCTCTCTACCTCTTCCATATAGGTTAATATCATAGTAAAAAGTAAAACCAACAAATTTCAAAGCGAGATCGTGTTGCGGCTGTTGGTCGATAGAAGAAATTTCTTTCGGTGATCTTGCACTCGAATCCTCTAATCTGCTCGAGAAAAAAAATTCAAGGCATGCAAGGGCTGATTTTTGTTTTGGGAGAGGATGTTTAGACCAATTAAGATAAATTTATACACACATTATATCCATAAATTTAAATTTAAAATCTCTTAATTGATAGCCAAATTTTACAACATATGAGTTGCATGTGTGAGAACTAGGGGTGCAGACGATGGGACGAGCTCGGCGACGATCTCACAGCGAGAATTTTCGAGCTTGACGAAAGACGCGACGGGACGAGCTCAGGATGATGGACTCGACGACAGATACAACGACGAGCGATCTCGACAACAGACGGACCTCAGGGCGACCACGATTACGCTCAAACTGCTTGGTACGACGATCTCGACGGTAGACGTGACGACAACGTAGGGCCACGGGAGGACGAACGCTACAACCAGCGATGGATCTCGATCTCGACAGCAGAACTCGATGAGCCGCTCGACTAGAAGACGAGTGGAGCTCGAGCTCGAGCTTGGTCTTTGATAGTCAAGCTCGACTCGAGCTCAACTCGATTCGTTTCCACCCCTAGTGAGAACTGATCAAAATAGGTTTGGCGAAAGTGAATAAAAAATCAACTTTGTTTTAGTAAAATACAACCAGAAATAATATTTTAACAAATCCAAATTACGTTGAACTTGTTTTGCCCGCGCCAGAGGGAGGACGAGCGCGGCCAACTGCGTGTCAGACAAGGTCTCCTGACCTAGCCTATTTCTAAGCTCTTCATCCTCGTTACCATTAGAAACTTTTTTCTCAACCTCCCAAGTCCCAAACTAAACTTGCCTGAAGCTCTTCGACTTCTCGCTCTCCCTCGCGCAACGTTGCGATCTTTCTACTGACGGGTTCATGTCGTTTGGCTTTGCGGGTTTAATTTTCAGGACGGATTCATGAAGAAGCAAACTTGATATCGCGTCTACATTTCTATCATTGGAGAGGAATTTCCAAGAACAGTACTGAGAAAATCGAGGGAGCAGGATTTCTTCCTCTTTTACTTTTTCTGCCCCAGTATTCTTTCTTTGGGAATTTCTGTAGAATTCTGAACGGATATATCCAATTTTAAGGAATTTTTAGTATAATCGGTCCTGGACAATTTACATATAGAACTATTGGGGTTATTATATAGTTTCCTTCTTTATCTTGTTAGTTCTGTAGAATTGGGGGGAGATCTTTGTATCAGTAGGAGAAGCCAAGGTTTGTAATTCTTCAATTCCTGCAATTGTTTCACATTCCTTTCCTTTGTAAATATCACTTCATGGCAAAGTTTGCCTGTTTGCCTTCCTTCTCGGTTGTAAAAAAGAAGAAATCCAAGGTGAGTAATAATTTCGTTTTTTATTTTACTTTTCTCATTCCTTTTCAAGCTGTGAGCTAATTTGGCAACCTTCTTATCTAGGTAATTTCCAAAGCTGCGGATGGTTGTAAGAAGGGAAGCAGCAAGTGTGACCTTCGGGTTAAGCCTACTGATCTTTTCAGCACTTCTCCTGAGAATGGCCTTAAAGAGCACCATTTAACTTTCTCAAACTCATTCCCCTCCGTAGAGAAAGCAACTTCTATCACTACTACAGGAGAGGCAGATTATGAGGGGGGTGATGAGCATAGTGAGATTCAATCAATGAAGAGAGATTACTCTGACTTAGATCTCCAACCCAAAGGGGAACTTTCCTCCCATGGATCCAACAATGACTTAAACAATTATGTTTTTGAGAAGATGGAGACAAATAAAGAGATTGTTGCTGAGGCAATGATGGCTAGTGGGCATGTTAGTGACCCAGGGATGGAGCCGACAGCTTCCTTAGGGCCACCAGTGCTTGAGCGCTCATGTTCAAACATTGAGACCAGGCATGCTAAACAATGGAGGTCAAGTTCTTACAGTAGCCTCCAGAACTTGTCAGGAAATGGCAGAGTAGAAATGATTAGTGAAAATTATAGTAGTCCATTATCTGCTAGGACTTCTTGCAGTGCTGATGGTTTGAAGCTAAAGAGATGGCCTTCAAGCCAGGTTCTTCCCTCTCGTAGCAAGAAGGTATGGTGGAAACTCTTCCTTCGGAGCCACAGTAATCTCCACAAGCCTCAAGCTTCTCGAAAGCTAGTTTCAGTGCTCGGTGCTCCAAATCTAAAGGGCTGGTATACGTCTGATGACCATGAACTTTACCAAAAATCTAACAAGTGGAAGAAAACAGTAGTGCCTGAGAACCAATGGCCTGCATTCTCTCTAGAGCCTTCTCGTGTGGAGAGATTTAATGCCTGGGTAAATGGCCTTAATGATTGTTCATTCATTCCAGTTACTGTTGAAGAGGATTGTGATGGCTTGGAAAATGAACAAACTGCCGATCTACAGAACTTGGAGACTGTAGAATCCTCTGAAAAACCTTGTTCTAACACTAATCGTCGTGTGGCGGAGGAGGTGGCACAAGCAAACAATATTATCCAATCTTTAAATACTTTCTCAACGGTGGCGCATATCCCCGGCAGTGGATTGAAGGTTATTCCATCCATTTCAGCCTTTGCCTGCCTTCGAACTGTCAATCTATCTGGCAACTGCATAGGTATGTACCTTAAGGGGGTGTTTGGTATTTGATTTGGTTGTAGTTTTAAGTAGGATTTAACATAAATCCAGCCAAACGCATTCTGAGCGTCTGTAAATCCTGCGAATCCGTAAATCGGGGATTTATGGATTTACAGCATAAATCCCGGTAAATTTGGGTAAATCCTAATACCATTCTTCGGCGGATTTACGGGATTTGGCCGAAGAAGCGCACGAAAGGAAGAAAGTTACCTTCACAGAGAGCGAGCTCCCGTCGTTGCTTCCGATCGAAATGTTCTAACTTCCGAAGGATCGAAGTCAAGCAGCAACAAAGAAGCGCGACTAGTGCAATCTCTACACCTCCTGCAAAGCGATGAAGCCGAACAGGAACAACGAAAAACAGAAGATGAAAAGCAAACCCTAGATCATCTTAATTAATATAATTTAAATTATTTGTTATTAAGCAAATTAATTAAATAAATGATTTATTATTTGGCATAGGATCAACTCAAATTTATAACACGTGTATTAATGTTACTTAATATTACTCCTTCAATTTTAAATCTCCAAATGTTTTAAATCCTCTAATATGTTGCCAAACAACTTCTCTGGATTTACCAGGATTTAATATTTATCATGCCAAACACTTTTCAAGATTTATCAGCCTAGGATTTACTAAATCCGGATTTACAGAATTTACTAAATCTTACTAAAGTTGAATCCAATCCGATACCAAACACCCCCTAAATCTGGGTGTGATCAATAAGATGATTACCCTGCTAACAATTCCTTACGCGCATATAAATATTTCACTCCTTTCTGTCTTTGCAGTTAACATTACTCCTGGAAGTCTCCCTAAGAGTCTTCACACTCTTGACTTATCTCGGAATAGTATATCAAATATCGAAGGGCTTGGAAACCTCGAAAGGTTGAGGGTTCTCAATCTAAGTTACAATCGGATCGCAAAAATTAGTCATGGTAAGCACATATTGTAATTCCAATAATAAATGGCTTCTTTTTTCTGTTTGTAGAATCTGATAAATGAAAATGCATAGCAAGCTACTTGATTGATCAATCTATCCATTCAGGACTATCGAGTTGCACTCTAATCAAGGAGCTGTACCTTGGGGGTAATAAGATTAGTAATGTGGAAGGCCTTCACCGTCTCCTAAAGCTTACAGTGCTGGACCTCAGCTTCAACAAGATAATAACAGTCAAGGGACTAGGCCAACTTGTAGCAAACTATAACTCCCTTTTGGCTCTTAATCTACTTGGCAATCCAATACTGGCCAACATAGGAGATAATCAGCTCAGAAAGGCAGTTTTGAGCCTTCTGCCGCATGTTACTTATCTGAATAAGCAGCCTATCAAGCCTCACAAAGTGCGGGAGGTTGTGAGTGAGAAAGTAACTAAGGCAGCTCTAGGAGATGCAGCAGGGAGCTCTAAAAGGAAGTTGACAAAACGATTGAGCCATGGCTCTGGCTCATTACCCAAGAGCAAGGTTACTGAAACCAGCAAGCATGGCAAGAGTAGACACTCTACTTCTGGTGATAAGCTCATTTGAACTTCATAATGGTCATTTTGTGCGCAATTTTTTTCTTGAACAGGATTTGTTTCTTTTTTTTTTTTTCAATTTTGTCGAGAAATTTGTGTCTTATGCTATGTAATAGTTTGACAAAATATATATCCTAGTAAAGAACTATAGCTTTATTCATAGCTAGGTTTCTCCAGTGGAATTTAGACATGTATCATAATTTTGAATTTGGGCTATTTCATTTGCTGTAGAAATAGATTCAATACCAATGCAATCTGACGTTTTTCATATGTTCTATTTAGTAGTATTGTCTTAATGATCACTACCCCACGTAGTGGAATAAAGGCTTGATGTTGTTGTTGTTGTTATCGTCTTAATGATCACAAAAATACATAGAAAGATAAATGGTTCTTTTAAACTGTTCTTCCTCTCATTTATTTTTTAAATATTATGGCATTTCTCTATGTAAGGCTCATTTAAAAAAAAAAAAAAAATCTCTTGAAAACTTTTGCCTAATGGATTGACCAAGCAGGGACAAAATACCTGATACATATAGATCCTGGAAGTCCTTAGTGAATCAACTTTTGTGCTTGTATCCTTATCTCGTTGGTATCTTCAATATGTTCAGTGTCTAGAATGAACAAATGTGGCATGGATGATGCCACTGTAGTTGAAACATTAAACAAAAGAACCATAAGTATATTAGTCCAGTCTTTCTTAACCTTCAAAACCAACTAATATCTCATCATAATCATAACTAAGAATGTTGGAGTTCAATCTCCTGCACATAAGCATTAACTCTTCCATATCCTGGCAATTCATCATATCTCCTTCTCCAGTCCTAAATTTCTGCACAGCTCCTCTAAGATTAATCAAACTATGACCAGGATCTTTCTTGACCCCATTACCATCCATTAATCTCCTAACCAGTACAGCATCATCCCATCGTTCATTCGCCGCAAAAATACTAGCCAATCCAACATAAGATCCAGAGCTTTCAGGCTCAATTTCAAACAATTTTCTGGCAGAAATCTTTCCAATATCAGCATCTCCCCAGACCTTACAAGCAGCAAGCAGTGCTCCCCAAACTGAACCATCAAACTCCAAATTACTTCTGCTTATAAACTCATAGGCCTCTCTTACCCTCCCTGCTCTGGCTAAAAGATCTACCATGCAGGCATAGTGCTCCTTACTAGGACAAACCCTGTAAACTTCCTCCATAGAATTGAAAAGCTTCCATCCCTCATCCACCAAACCAGAATGACTGCAAGCTGATAACAAGCATGTAAATGTGATGTGTTCAGGAGGAAATGAAGCATTCTGCATTGAATTAAAAACCTCAAAAGCCTCCATGGCATTTCCATGCTTCCCATACCCACAAATCATTGAGTTCCATCCTGCAATGTTTTTCACGTCTTCCATTCTATCAAATGCAACACGAGCAGATTCCAAATCACCACATTTTGCGTACATGTCGATGATTATGCCTTGCAGCACTTCATCTGGGCCAAAACCCCTTGCCGCAGCTTGACCATGGAACTGCCTGGAGAGGCTCAGTAGCCCCAAATGAGCGCAGCTGTTTAACAGTCCCACCATGGTAGAATTGTTTGGAACTAAACCAACCATACACATTTTGTCGAAAATGATGAAGAGGTTCCGAGCAAATCCGTTTCGACCGTAACCCAATATTAAGCTATTGTAGCAGACAATATCCTTGCATTTAATCCTATCAAACACCAACTGGGCAGCATCCAAATTCCCGTTCTTAGCATACAAATCTATAAGCGAACTTCCTGTAAACGCATCATAATTCCAACCTCTCTTTGCAATGTAAGCTTGTAACTGCTTCCCTTCCGGCAGCGAAGCACGGCCGAGCATAACAGTGAGAGTATGGCAATTTGGCGCGATCCCGCTCCACAACATCTCAAGGAATAAACACATTAGTTCATCCTTATGGCCTCTCCCATTAGCATAGCCCATGAGCATGATGGTCCAAGAAACTACATCTCTCATGGGCATAAGATCAAACACCTTGCGTGCAATCGAGAGAAGTCCGCATTTACAGTAAAAACAAACCAAGGCGCTTTGAGTGCGGCAAGCGGATGCCTCCTCCCCGCCATTGCGAACCAAAAAGCCGTGCACCTCTTGCCCGGACTTAAGAGCTTGCAGAGAGGTGCAGCATCGAAGAACCGCGGCAAGGGGAAGCGCGGCGGGCTTTTGCGGGTTATCACTTGCCAATTCACGGAAGAGGTCCAGCGCCTCAAGGGGCTCTCCTTGACGAGAGAGGCTGCGGATAAGGGCGGCCTTCCCGGAATAATCTCTGTAGCGATTTTCATCGAACAGTTGGTGGGCAGAAGAGGGAGAGCAGGAGATTGGCTTGCGTATTCTTATGCTCTGAGAGTGCAAAGCACTGCTATTGCCGGAGAAGGCGGGACTCGAATTCGCGCGGGGAAGCGTCGCCATTGCGACCCTAAGGAAGAAAATTGGCAACTACATATACTTTTTTTTATTAATCATTTATTAATCTCTTGTTAAACTTTTGAGCTAAAAAAATTATTTCAGAACTCCTGTGAGATTTAAAAAAATCATTTATTATCATTCTTCTCCTCGGTCATTGATCAGTTGGTGGCACGGCGTTTCCGTGTGGTTTTTTTTATTTTTTATTTATTTATTTTGTAAAATAAATTTAACTCAGCTATAGTCAACAACTTTGACTACATTAAAAATTGGTATCAATTTAATTGATAATAATATTATAAGTTTTAAAATTTATATCTACAATTAACTTTTTTTCACATAATTTGAGAGAACATGACATTTGTGGAGCATTTATTTGATATATTAATGTTAACAAAAGTAAAAGATAACCATACTCACACCTAAGTTTTTTTTTTTTTTTTACTCGCACCTAAGTGTTAAAATATAAACACGGAGCATTTTTTATACCATCAATTAAACATTAAATATAAATCTCAATATATTTTAATTTACTTCAATAAATTATGCAACAAAATAGATTATGCATGACAATCTCTCTCTCTATCTCTCTTTATATATATACACACACATACAAATAGCTCACAGAATAGTTGGATACATTCTCTTGGGACCACTCAAGAGGAGCCATGGGTCTAGAATTAACATGTAACATTGTAATAATATCTATGTGTATCTTTTTTTAGCCTTTCTGTGACATTCGAAAACCTATAAATCTGAGGTGATAATGAACATGAAAAAGAGGAGGGAAATTGTTGAAATTTAACAAAATTGCAACTAGATAAAACACCTAAACTAATGATAGAACAAAAGCAATATGTGATTCTGATAAATTTTGGAGCAAAAGAGTTAATATCAAAGATGAATTTGACATTAGATTTGCAATGATTTAAAACTTTGATATAAGACACAGAAAACGTTTCGAGGCTTAAGCCTTAGTGTTGCCAATGAGGCTAGCGCTTTTTCTATGGGATGCTTCACAATTGAGGAGGCGCCTCATAAGCTCAAATCAAAAAGAAATAATTAATGTACATCCCTAAATTGCCTTCACAAATATCCTCATAGGTAGTGACTAGGTTGTGATGAGGATATTTTATCTTAGGAATATATGCCTTTTGAGTACTCATCCACGGTCCTTAGAATTTTCCGAAGGAGAGAGAGCCATTCATACTCATTTGCTCAAAGAACTCACCCTACACTTGGCTACCAGGAGGCACCTCATCAGAAAAGCAGATCATCACTCATCTCATTAAAACCCCAACATTCTGAAGCTCTCCAGACTCGCTCATGAGAGGGCATCTTCCTTAGGCAACACCAAGCTTCTAGTGTCACTCGCTTATATCTCGAAACAACTCTCTATCCACAGTAGTGAAATCATAGAGTGAGTTAACAACTCAGTAGGTTACTAAGAACTTACGACTACAATTAATGCATGATAATAAAAGTAGTATATATATAATCATTCAATACATATCAGTATAAACATGTAATTATAAGAATATGTGGCAATCAAGATGAACAAAGTTATTTCCTACGATCAAGAAAAATCAATATAATTCAAATTCAATTTTTAGTAGTGCTATCTAAGATTAGTTTATTATGTCATTCTTATGCCCACGTCAAATACAACATAATGGGTATGTCATGAATAAAACATTATACTTTATTTAAATCTATATGTCAATTCATGTACATATTAGTATCACTACATTTGTCCTAAACATCTTGTAAAGTATCAATGCACGTATATCATGTTCACCATCAAATGTAATACATCATGCATATCATCTAATTCATATATATCATAAGTCATACATATTAATTTTATTTATCTTGTTAGTTGTATTAGATAAGTGTATCAATCATCTCTAGTATCACACACATAATATATTATGTCATGTCACTACTCATACAATTAGTTATGCATGATTATGGCATATGCATATGTAAGTAAGGTAGGAAATTTGGCTACATGTGATATTTTTTCTTATATCGTCTTGTATAACAACTCTACCAGAATCAATCTCATAATATCAGTCATATTGCCAGAAATAAATCTCAAATCATATATCATAGTCAGGTGACTTTAATGTAATAAGTCATCACTTTCTGGTCATAAGCATATCATATCATATTAGTCAATCTCTTTATATATCATATTTCATATCACTTAGGATTACACCATAAATTTTATTTAAAAAAATGTCTGTCGGCTCACCATCCTGTACAGAAAAACATGTTTCTAACTAGCCTTTCTTATTTTTACACAAAATTCATATTGTGTAAATTATAATAATAAGCATCATCATATACATAGTATATTTAATAAGTATATCATGTTAATCTATCTAATATGCATGTATTATGCCAAAATGGATGTCATACCAAAAAAATTATAAATGAATGCATAACATATATTTCATGCCCAAATACACTATACTTGTCAGAACCCAATCCAATATGAGCCACAAATAGAACTGGCCATATTGTGTTGCGTTGCTTGTTACATAAGATAAAAGTTTTGAGGACTCTAGAATTTTTCAATTTTAAACAGAACATAGACTTCTAATTGACTTCCGATAAGTGAAAAAATACTCATCCACAAATTTATTTTCATTTCATTAATTAAGATGTATAAATAAAAATTATATAATATATTACATGGCTACAAACCAGAGCATAGCATATAAAAAACTAGTAAAGGTTGTACCGAAATTATATATATATATATATATACCTCTACAAACTCAGATAGGATAGATTATGAATCCTCAGCTACTCAATTGGCACTTTCCCTTTCCCCGGACCTGAAATATATTGCAAAATAGGTGTAAGCCAACACAGCTTAACAATTCACTCTCATTTATATAAATTTTTAATAATTCACTTATTAGTTATTACACATCTAACTAAAAGTAAAGAAAATTCATTAAAAATTTATCATACTGAGCATAATATTAATTATAGATAACTAAAATAAAATAAATGTACACTGAAAGTAAATAAATAAGAATTTCATATATTAGAATATAAAGTAAAAGAATTTTCTCAAACCTTTATACCATTCATCATAAACATATACTAGAATTCAGATTCTTATGACTCTATGTACTAGCATATAAGAAAATAGACTCTTATAACTCCCGATGCTTAACATATATCATAGTTTTACAATACTAACACTTGATAATTTTATACTCGGTATTACTCTATTCATTTCAATTAAAATATATATTCAAAATCAATAAGTAGAATTTCAATATAAAGTAATAAAAATGCTTATAATAATGATATATACTGCATACCAAAAGTTACACGATGAAATTTCACTAAAATGAGATATTCTGCATTTTTATGGATTTCAAAAAGGGAAAAATAGATAAAATACAAAACCCTTGAAAACATAGTTATGATTAAGACTGTGTACCACAGTAAGAGCATTTTTCACAATAAGCGACCAAAAATACTAGCTTGATCCGCATTTTCTCTCCCCTCTTTCTTCATTCTCTCTCTTTCTTTCTCTCCTCTTCTATCTCTTCACTCACCTAGCTAGGAACTTTTATTTTATCCAGTGAACGTAAGCTCCTCTACGTTCGGTTTTAGACCAAAACAGCGCAATACCGAGTACAGAGTTGTACCGAGTTTTTTAAAAAAACTCGGTATTGCGCTGTTTTGGTCTAAAACTGAACGTAGAGGAGCATACGTTCACTGGATGTAATAAAAGTTCCCTAGCTAGGGATGGAATTGGGGAGGGAGATGGTGTGGCGAGGGTTTTTAGAATAATACTTTTAGATATTTTATTTTAAAAAATAAATTTCAAACCCAATGTCGCAACGCTCCATCAAATCCTAGAAAATCCATGAGCTTGGCATGGCAGCGCTCCACAAATGCCATGCTGTATTGTTTGCAAGGCCAAAATTTTCACAATAATTCATTTTCAAATTTTAGGTTATTACACAAAAATACTCTTAAGTGCTCATTGAAAATTAAAAAAAAAATAATGACCGTATTTGGTTGGTTGCTGCAATTGTTTAAGCATTAATATGATTATTACTTATCATTTTCACTTTTTTTTTGTTCGATTTTTATTTTATAAAATTGATTAAGCCAAAATAAGAATTACACTAATGTCATCAATCAATAAATGAAAATTTCATGAACATTAAATAAACAATAATCATAAAGATATTCTTATTTATTATCTGTATCAAATTTATAAATATTAGGAAATATTATTTGATATTTATCTTGACATATGTTATTTAAGTTTGAAAAAACTAATTTCATTAATTCAAAATTAAATCAAACAAATTAAATTATAATTTAATTCGATTTAAGTCAATTCAAAAATATAATTCAATCAATTCAATTTTTTAAATTTTATAACTTATAAAATTTTATTTGACTAATTTATAAATCTTGATACGGCATCACAAAATTAGCTTGATCGGACACGAATCTCGAGACAAAAGCTAGTTGGAAACTTCAAAAATTAATTTTGGGCGCACCCGAACTTTGATTTCAGCGAGCTTACAGTCAAACTGAGCGTCTCGGAAATACGAACCCAACGACACCAAGATCAACCCAATCCGAGCCCAAATGAGTCCGAATCAAGGGCTCAAAGCGCGGTTGGAAGATTCAAACTGCAATTTGAGTTACCAAACGGTCTTCGATTTTGACGAGCTTATACTCGAATCGAACGGCTCGACGAGACAAATCCAACGAGCCCAAGATCGCAGAATTCCGACATCATTAAGGCCTTCAAATTCCCAATGAACGGTGCATGATCAAAGGATTCGATATCGGCCGTCCATTCGACCACTCCCTATTCGCCCCTGATCTAACGCCTATTTACGGTCCGTGCCACTCCAAAAAATCTATAAATAGAGCCCTCATTTCTCATGAGAGGGGACCCCAAGCAAGAGAGAGAAGAAGAGAAGAGAAGGAAGAAGAGAAGGAAGGAGCTCCTCCTCGACAGCCGCCGGACCACCGCCGGGCCACCGCAGGAACCTCGCCGGACCACCGCCGGACCACCGCAGGAACTTAAGGCCTGATGTTCAGAACCGACGTCTTAGTCAAGGCCAGACCATCAACACCCGATCTTCCAAGTGACACTGGGTCTAACACCTGACTCCTTGTCTCCTACCGCCTACGGTCCTTCTGACCTCTGTCACCTACTACGATCCGTCCGACCAACATAACTAGACAACGGTCTTTCAGACCCCAGTCTCCTACCGACTACGGTCCTTCAGGCCTTCGTCGCCTACTATGGTCCTTCCGACCTCCATCAACAGACAATGGTCTTTCTGACCCCGGTCTCCTGCCGACTACGGTCCTTCTGACCAGACAAACATGGATATGTAATTCCTACCATGTAATGCAATCTATATGATGTAGATTTGCTACATCAATCCAAGGCCTTCTCCCAAGGAAGGGCCTCATTTGTAATCGACTGCAAATACTAGTGAATTCATTCAAACTGGGCCAGGCCCCATGGTTTTTCCCCCTTTTTAGGGGTTTTCCACGTAAAAACTTTGGTGTCTCTTATGAATGTTACACCCTCTTACTTATCTGTTTGTGTGATGGATCTTCGTACAATGCTAAGACGTTAAACTAAATATTTCTCTACCGTCGCAAATACTCCAGGACGCAACAAATCTAATCATTCAACTCCATGAAATACACCTCTTATCATGCTACACCATTTAAACTTTAAGGGGTCTTTTGATTCGCTTAAAAAAGTAAAATGAATACAATATAAACTCATTAATAATGCAGTTGATGGTTATTCATAGCCAACAGTAGCGATGGACAACCTGTAGCCGACAGTAATACTGGTGGCCACAACTAGCAACCAACAAGCAATAAGCTATAGCTTGCGGTGACAGACGATGGTTGGTTGGTGACAGTGATAAATTTAATGATAAAAATTTTATAGTGCATTTAAAATTAACTAAATTTAATTTAATTTTAATTTATATCAAAATTAAATTAAATTTTAAATTTTAAGTTTTTAACTAATTCAACATTTTTGTTATAAATTTGTTTATTAAAATGTACTCATTTCACTTCAATGTGCGCAGCACAAAGAATATTCTTTTGCTTGTTTAATGGTTTAAAAAAAAAAAACTTTATTGACACGATCCAAGCCTGTTAGGTGCAGCTGGTTAAAAAAAAAGCAAAATAATTCAAATATTTTCCAAATTTGCCATCACCTCCTTCCTCCAACTACCACGTGATGTAATGAAGCTCACCAACCCCCGAATTAACGACGCCGCTCTTCTATCTCCTTCTTATAAAAGATCTATGCGCTTAGCCGGATCCTGCTCAGGGCAAAAACCTCTGCAGTCCTTCTCGCTCTCTCTATCCCGCATTGGGAAAATAAGAAATCTTGAGAGAAACGTGAAGGACAGAACAAGAAAATGGCACTCGCAGGTGGTTCAACCCTTTCCACCAACCCCCTCTTGAAACGCCACCACCTCCCTTCAGCCTCAGCCACCACAATCGCTGGCTCCTCTAATTTACAGCAACAGGCGATCTTACCATCCAAGCCTTTTTCGGCTACCCGATCAATCTCCGCCGTGCACGCGGCGGAGCCAACCAAGAACCCTGTCTTCACCGACAAGCCCTCGCTGGTGACGAGGCCTGGGAAGTGGACCCCGGACAGCTGGACGTCTAAGAAGGCGCTGCAGCTTCCGGTGTATCCTAAAAAGGAAGAACTGGACTCGGTTCTACGCACTATCGAGAACTTCCCGCCGATTGTATTCGCTGGCGAGGCCCGAAACCTGGAGGAACGACTCGGAGATGCTGCCCTCGGCAAGGCCTTCCTCCTCCAGGGCGGCGATTGCGCCGAGAGCTTCAAGGAGTTCAACGCCAACAACATCAGAGATACCTTTCGCATCGTCCTTCAGATGGGCGTCGTTCTCATGTTCGGCGGCCAGATGCCGGTCATCAAGGTAAAATTATTTCCTTAAGCATATCCGTAGATCTGGATCTGGATGAAGTTCCTGCTCCTTTCTACCGCCCGATCTGTTGGCTACAGTCTCTAACCGCTGGATCTGTGTACGTATCAGGTTGGGAGAATGGCGGGGCAGTTCGCAAAGCCGAGATCAGATCCGTTTGAGGAGAAGGATGGGGTCAAGCTGCCGAGTTACAGGGGGGATAACGTGAACGGCGACGCGTTCGATGAGAAATCCAGGGTTCCGGATCCCCAAAGAATGATCAGGGCCTACTGCCAATCGGCAGCCACCCTCAATCTTCTCCGCGCCTTCGCCACCGGCGGTTACGCAGCCATGCAACGCGTCACCCAATGGAATCTCGACTTCACCGAGCACAGCGAGCAAGGCGACAGGTACAATCTCAAATCCTCGCCTTCCCAGTTGTAGTAAAATTGGGGCATGGCTCTTGGCGTCATGGTGTTTGGTGATTTGTCTGAACCAGGTACTTGGAACTCGCTCACCGAGTGGACGAGGCGCTGGGATTCATGGCGGCCGCCGGATTGACGGTGGACCACCCAATTATGCAGACGACCGACTTCTGGACTTCGCACGAGTGCCTGCTGCTTCCCTACGAGCAGGCACTCACCCGCGAGGACTCTACCTCAGGGCTCTACTACGACTGCTCGGCCCACATGCTGTGGGTCGGCGAGCGAACCCGGCAGCTTGACGGTGCCCACGTCGAGTTCCTCCGTGGTGTCGCTAATCCCCTCGGAATCAAGGTCAGCGACAAGATGAACCCAAGCGATCTTGTCAAGATCATTGAGATCCTGAACCCGCGCAACAAGCCCGGGAGGATCACCATAATTACGAGGATGGGTGCAGAGAACATGAGGGTGAAGCTTCCCCACCTCATCAGGGCCGTCCGCTCCGCCGGCCAGATTGTTACTTGGGTTAGTGATCCCATGCACGGGAACACCATCAAGGCCCCCTGCGGCCTCAAAACTCGCCCTTTTGATGCTATCCGAGTAAGTCCATTGAACCTTTGAATCCTCAAGTTGCAAAATAAGTTGCCTTTGACAAAAAATTGAATTTTAATTGAATTTCTTATGTCTGAATGGAAGGAAATTTAACAATTTTGTGATCAATCTTAAACTATTTTTTATGAAAATATATTCAACACCTAATTTTTCGCTCGCTGTTTATATGTCTCTGTCCATATTAGCTACCGTTTGATTCTTATGAGTGGAATCTGGAATATGCTGAGCGGTGGGGACAAATTGGTTGAGAGTCTTCTCATCAATTTTGGTCCCCCGTTCAAACATGTTGTACCTAACCCTCTCTAATCTAATATGCGGTTAACGCTCAACTTCCCAAACGTCTATTGTGGATCTAAATTTAAAAACTCTAATCATCATCATTAGCTTCATCCCAATAATTGCATTTGTTGTATACTTTCTTTATTGATCGTTTACTTTTTTTTTTTTTGTGGTATTTGTTTATTCGACGCTTGTTTATTAGGTATTCTTCAACCTGTCATACCTGTCCAAATTATTGACATTTATTAGGATTTGTTGGTTTATTAGTATCTGTCATGTGATGGAGAAATTATTCCGTGCGGACATCGGACACATCTTATCGTTCAGAGACGAATCAAGTGCAGCCATGTCATCCAATACCAGTAGCACCAAGCTCAATACTGAGCCACCCTACCTAGTAGCGGGTGACATGACACATTTTCATTGGGTTTTGGACGACGTTCGGTGTCCGCACAGAATATTTCATCCATGTGATGATATATTATTGGTAGATATCAATTATTTGATTTATCTAATTTTATGCTATTAAAATATGTCAATTATTTGATTGATTGACATCTTTAACTGATATTTCTATAAATAGTACGTTAGCCCTGTTCAATTAAATTAAAATAGCCATCATCATCGATATTAGTCTAAAGATAAAAGTTTATGAATTTAAACTATTTCTTTCTAAGTAATTGGCTAATTGATGGTTCGCACCAATCATTCCAACTACCACCGCTCTGGTCTAAAGATATTTAGAGGGGAGTCGTGGCAGTTGGAACAAGTGGTACCGAGCCGTGCCAACCACTTTCTATGAGAGGGAAACGGAGTAAACGTGTTGATGGTTTTGGGCTGATGTGTCTGGCAGGCGGAGGTGCGAGCCTTCTTCGACGTGCATGAACAGGAAGGAAGCCACCCAGGCGGCGTGCACTTGGAGATGACAGGGCAGAACGTGACGGAATGCATCGGCGGTTCCCGAACGGTAACTTTTGACGACCTGAGCTCGAGGTACCACACCCACTGCGACCCAAGGCTGAACGCCTCCCAGTCGCTCGAGCTCGCCTTCATCATCGCTGAACGTCTCAGGAAGCGAAGGATTGACTCCAACCAGGCCGTTTCTGCTGCTGCTGCGTACTCCTCTTTGCTTGGACTATGAACAATGGGACCCACCTCCATCTAAGGTAGGTGATGTGTCTATTTGTGGGCGAATTATTGTGTCCGGTCACCGGAGGTCCGGACATCCAATCCAGACGAGTCACCTCATCCAAATACATCTGGCCCCGGTGTATTTTGGTGATGTGGCGCTTCTGGATTGGTATCCGGACGAATCCGAACACCGGACGTAATAATTTACCCTATTTGTGGGTCCCTTCTTTTGAAGATGTGTTTATTAGATAATAATGGACTTATTTTGGCTCACCTATACGGTAATATAAAGCTTGTGATAATGGAGTTAGTTGTTGTGATATTGGACTGAAATGTTGGGTTGGGGTTGCTAAATCATGTGATAATTCGTCTTAGGAACCAAAAGGTGCTAAATAAATACAAAATCGTAGAGGAAGAATTTCACTCTTTCTTTTTTTTTTTTTCCTTTGTTTTATACTTTTATTTATTGCTGCAATAAGAGTAAATCATCTCATGTTTTTTTTTTTTTTTGTAATTTATATTGACCTTGTAAAGTTATATAATAAGAATTGATGTGTATGTCAAATGTATTTTAACATTATTAAAATATGCATGCTGAAATATTAATTAATTTTAAAATGATAATGAAGTGGAAAATTTTTAAAATTAAAAATATGATTTTGTAATCAGTTTTGTGCTTATATTTTTTATTAATTGTTAACATATTTATTAATAACTTTTAGAGTAAAATATCTTATGTTTTTTATAAATAAAATAATTCTATATACTTAAACTTATAAGTACAAAATTTAAATAATAAGGAAAATAATTAAATAGTTGTATACATATTTATGCGAAATTGCTTCTAAAATTTATTGTAGAATGATATTATAAAGAGCTTAAAAAACTTTTTAAAAATTATAATTAATCCAATCATATTATTCAGTTCTAACTGTTAGGTCATAAAAATTCATTGATAAAAAATTTTGATGTGACATTAATGAGAGTATCAAGAGCAAAATGTTCGAAAAAATAGAAATAATTAATTAAAAAAATTAATATATTAATAACTGAAATTAAAGACAGATTGGCATAAAAGCCGTATTAAATGGCTCGCGAAAATCACATAAGAGGCCTAAACAACTTTAAACCCGCATCAAATAGTCAATAAATATTATAATCGTGAAAAAACAGAATTAAAAAACAATTTGCCATAAATACCATTTGCAGTTAAATAATAATCTATCGAAACGAAAAATTAATTTACACCATTTTTCAATATAAACTTCATTTCAGAAGGTTTTTTTTGTTGCTTTTTAAAATAACTTTTTAATACAAAATTTTAATTTATGTACTAATAAACTATTTTAAAAAACAATAAAAAAGTAATCCCAAATGAAACCTAACTAAATAAAAATAAAAAAAATTCGTCTGAATTATACTGATAATGTGCCATATTTTAAATGTGCTTAATAAAATTCTACAAAGTTTAACATGAAATAAATTTTAAGTTGGCATATGTTCCCCACTCAATACTAATTCAAAAAATATAATATACTCTTTTCAGGCATAAGGTCTGTAGCGCATTGGCCTCCTGAACCTGGGAAACTTCCTGGAAAGAAATTAGTGCCGGTCAAAGAAAACCGTCAGTTAACTCTTAATAGCAAGACAAGCAAATGGTACAAATAAATATGGAAACAAATCCTGATCAGCAGGATAAATTTCAAACGCATAAGATTTATTGTATTCAAAGCAGAGAAAATATAACAATTTTGAGATTAATCATGATCATTTTTTAGTTTTTAATGAATACTGAGTATACTGACCCGTATCCATATGGAGAGTAAAGATATGATGGCACATACGGCCTCCTGACCCTATATCCCAAGTAAGGATTGAAACGCCTTGGGCGATACTGCTTGAATCCAGGAACATTGGTCCTCTTTGGCAACACCTGCTCAAAATATGATTTTTCTGGCAAAATTATGGGCAAATTTTTTTCTATAATAAGGCAAGTTATTAGGTCCGGTCACCGGACGTAAAGATAGGTCCGGACACCAATAAAATAATGACATGTGGAATGTACACAGTATCCGCGAAATTTTAAGTCAAACACGTCAAAAGCGCAGGTAAAACGTAGGTAAAGCGCAGGTAAAGTGCAGTCAAAGCGTAGTCCACGTGGCAAGTTTTAATTGAATGTCTGGACCTATTTTTAGGTCCGGTGACCGGACCTAATAACTTGCCTCATAACTATTTAGGGAAAGGAAACAGAAAAATAGACCTTCAGTTGGCGTCCATGCAGATCAGATTCATTCAGATTGAGAGCTTCTTGAATAGCCTCCAATTCCACAAATTCAACGTAAGCAAAACCTTTTGGTTGGCCAAATTTGTCTGTGAGAATGGTAACCCTATTTACAGTTCCACAGGATTGAAAATGTTGCTGAACCTCCTCAGGTGTGCATGCATAATCAACCTGCAATGTTTGTATAATCACTGGTATTATAAGGCAGATTACTGGCACTGGGAGTCAAAGGTATAGACCAGTTTCATTAAGAGTGAATTTTTCAATTCACACCAAAAGAGCAAAAGTCAAAGCATATTTGTAGTATCTGGAGAAGGCTAAAATTTAGCCGGAAACACTATGTTACTAGATAAACAAAAAAAGGAAGAAAAAAATAATTAAAATTTTAAATTAAACTCAAGTAATGGCGCCTAGAGAAGTAACAAAGTTATAGGTAACTGATAGAAAATATTTGAATATTTCAAGTAAAAACTAACAATAATAGAGAAAAACAGCAATAAAATCACACAAAATCTGGTGGAAAACTCTCCAAATTGTAATTGGATTGCAAAAAAGAGAACTAACGGAAACATGAAAACAAAGATACAATTCATCCTTGATTCGAGAGGAGGATCGTCTGTCTCAATCTCTAGATAAGTCTAGAGTCGGAGACGCCATGAAGAACCCTCACAAGAACAAAATAATCCAAACATAACCCTAACCATAATCTCCCTCCCATATTTAAGGCATACAAGTAAAACAATAATAAAAGGACTTTAACCTGTAAGGAAAAAAAAATACAATTAAAGCAATAAGACAAAAAAATCAAAAGGCCCTCGTCGCCCCTCCTTTGGCTCCAAATTTAAATTTGAAATCAAGTGGACCCCACCCCATCTCTCTCTCTCTCTCTCTCTCTCTCTCTCTCTCTTGCCACCACCCCTCCTATTGTTGATGTGAACCAGCCCCTTAGAAGGGGCCGGCTGGACCGGTCCACTAGAGGCCGGTCTAACACTACCGCTCTCTCAAAGAATCATCTTGTCCTCAAGGTGAAAACAAAGAAACTGATGTTTCACCCTCTCATATAGCTCTCATGTGACGTAGTAGTCCGAAAGGTTCTTCCACTTGATCAACACTTAGCTCCATCTTCTCTATGGGGAACCCCCATCAGCTCCAAGGGTTCCAACATCACCTATAAATCCTCAGTTAGTGTCACCAGTAACTCAGAGCTTGCTGCAAAATCTCCAATTGCCCTCCTCAACTGAGATACATGAAACACCGGGTGTATTGTCGCCGCTGGAGGTAGTTTTAGTCAACAAGCCACAACTCCAATCCTCTATGGCCCAAAATAGCTTGGGGCAAGCTTCTCATTTCTCCTGTTGGCTACTGATCTTTGCCTCTAAGGTCGGAGCTTTAAGAACACTCTCTCCCCCTAACCTCAAGCTGGATATCCTTCATATGCACATTTGCCTGCTTCTTCATATTTTGTTGATCTCTCAACAGATGCCTCTTCAACTCTTCCAATATTCTCTCTCTCTTCCAAGTACCCCTCCACTGAAGAAACTGGAGTGTTGACGCCAATAGTGCAATAAGTGAGATGAATCCCTTCCGTACAACAACTTAAATGGGGTCATCTGAGAATCAGAATGAAAAGAGGTGTTGTACCAATACTCAGCCCATGCTAGCATCTGACCCATAACTTGGGTGTCACTGACACAAATCATCTTAAGTAAGTTTCCAAACTCCTGTTGACCACTTCTGTTTGGTCATCCGTCTGTGGGTGGTAGGCGATGCTCCTCTTTAATATTGTCCCCTGTATAGTCTAAACAACTCCCTCCAAAAATGGCTGAGGAACACATTATCCATGTTAGATATTGTAGCCTTTAGATATTGTAGCCTCTGGTACTCCATGCAGTCTGGCAACCTCTCTGATGAAGACTGATGCCACTGTCACTACAATGTATGGATGTCGTAGGGGAATGAAATGAGCATATTTTGCTCAAGCGGTCCACCACCACCAGTATCACTATGAAGCCCTCTGATCTTGGTAACCAATCTATGAAATCCATGGAAACCTCCTTAAATACCTGACCTGGTAAAGCAAGTGGTTGTAATAATCTTCCTGGAGACATTGATATGTATTTGTTCCTATGAAAGACTTTACACCTGGCCACCATCTCCTCCACATCCTTATGCATACCCATTCAGTATAACTCTGAAGCTAGTCTCCTGTAGGTCCTCTGCACCCCTGAATGTCCCCCAACAATGCTCCAATGGAACTCTTGGAGCAAGTGTGGAATGCGGACTGATGTCCGAGGCATCACAAACCTCCCCTAATACAGAAGTCTCTCCCCTACCAAAGAATACACCGGATGGCTACTCTCTTCCCTCAGTAAATCAGCTTTGATCTTCCCCAACTCCTCATCTCGAGCACTCTCCTCCTTGATGGCTTCCCAATCTAACATCAATGGAATCGACACTCTTGTCGCCAGCAACTCCCCCATACACCTGGGCAAGGCATCTGTCGCACTGTCTCCAACCCATATCCTGAAGCATCTCTCTACTATGTACACTTGAGTGAAGTCTAATAGTGCTAAAACTGGTATAGTCATAATAGCCTTTTTCAGACTCTCAAAAGCTGTTATGGATGCCTCCCCCCATAGGAATCCGTTCTTCTTCAATTGTTCTGTTAGTGGCCATGTTATGGTGTTGTACACTTTCACAAACCTCTTGTAGTACCCTGTCATCCCTAAGAATCCTCTCAGCTCCCTCAGATTCTTAGGCACTTGCTCTCTTAACATAGCTTCAATTTTTTACTAATCTGCTGCCACCCTCTCTTTAGACACAATATGGCTCAAATACTCCACACTAATCTGGGCAAAATAGCACTTCTTCAGGTTATCCCTTAGCTGATGCTCTTGCAACACATCTAGCACACTCAAGTGCTCCCAATGCTCCTCCTATGTCCTATTGTACACTAGGATATCATTAAAAAAACACCAAGACAAATCGCCTAAGGTATGGTCTGAAGACTTTGTTCATGAGAGATTGGAATGTGGCAGGGGCATAGTGAGGCCAAAGGGCATCACCAGGAACTCATAATGTCCCTCATGAATTCTGAAAGAAGTCTTAGGCACATCCTCCTTCATTCTGATCTGATGATATCCTGACTTCAGATATATATTGGTGAAGATCACTAGCCCACTCAATTCATCCAAGAGTTCATCAATCACTGGTATAGAAAACTTGTATGTCACAGTCTCTTTGTTCATCGCCTTGTATTTCACACAAAACATCCACCTGCAATCATTGTTCTTAACTAGTAATACTAGACTGAAAAAAGGACTAACATTGGGCATGATAAACCCCGCCTCCAGCATTTCTCTAATCAACTTCTCAATCTCATCTTTTTGAAATTGAGGATAGCGATAAGGTCTAACGCTGATGGGTGATACACCTTCCCTCAAGGTGATTGCATGCTCCTGCTCCCTTGGTGGAGGCAATCCCTGAGGTGGCTGAAATACCTCCTAGAATTGTAGGATCAACGGCTATATGGAGAGGGGTATGTCCCCTCCCTCCAATGTATGCAGCTTCATCAAATAGCCTTCCCCCACCTCTTGGATATTCCTCAGCATGATTTTGAGTGACACCATAGCTTTGGATAGCCCTGCATCTCTCATGATCACAACCTTTCTTCCATCCACCCTCAGCTCCATCGTGAGTGCTCCCCAATTGACCTTGGTGTGCCCCAAGGTCTACAACCACTTCATCCCTGGGATGACATTTGTACTTCTCAACTCCAGTGAGAGAAATTCCTCCCTCACCTGAATCCCCTGGATGGTCAACATCACTCCTCTATAGATACCTTTGCCTTTCTTTGCCTTTTCTGTACCCATCATCACCCCATAACAACCGGTGTCCACCAATTTCACTCCCAGTTGGTCGACGACCTGAGTGGAAATGAAATTATGAGTAGCCCCGCTGACAATAAGAACCACCACCTCCCTATCCCTTATCTCCCCTTTCACCTTCATGATATGATTCGTGGTGAATCCTACCACCGAGTTCAAGGAAACCTCTGACATATGGCCCAGATCCAAAAACATTTTCTCCTCTATCTCCTCCTCTACTTCTCTCTCGCCTCACTCAGTTTCCTCGTCATCACAGACAGTGAGAACCTGAAGAGTACGATTCCTACACCTATGCCCTGGGGTATACTTCTCATCACACCTGAAACACAATCTCTTTGCCCTCTTCTCCTGCATCATCTTCTCTATCAGCCTCTTGAAATTTCCCTCGCTCCCTCCCTTACTGCTTTCCTTGATGGTCTTACAAAATCCTCCTATTACAGGACCCTTGGGTGCTAAGTGGATGTGGTCATCATTCTGTAAGTGCCTCCCGAGCTACTTTTCCTGGCTCCCTTCTCTAGATCCTTCTAATTCTCCACCAGTTGTTCCAATTTCATGGCCTCTCCCAACTCACGAAGCATCATGAATTTCGCCGCCGCTCTAATCTCTACCTTCAGCCCCTTCATAAAGTTTCCCTACAATGCAGTCTCTGATAATCACTCTATCTGACTAGCTAGGTGTTTGAACCACTACCAATAGTCTTCCACTGATCCTTCCTGCACTAGTGCAAAAATTGCTCATAGAAGCTCCCTCCCCCGTCTATTTGAAAATGTTCTAATAGATAGTTCTTGAATGCTCTCCAGCTCCGTATAAGCCTCTTTTGGTCCCTCCATTGGAACCATAACAATGTCTTCCCTTCCAAACATAGGTCTGCTGCTATCATTTCTCCTCATCCGTCAACCCATTAACGACGAAGTACATCTCCACCTTATAGATCCATCCATAAGCTTCCTCCCCTTCAAAAATTGGCATCCTCAGCTTCCTCACCTTTGGCTCTCCCACATTTCCTCGTTTTCCTCCATATTTTCCCCTCTCCCAAGTGCTTTGCTCTCCCCACGTCTCCTGATCTTCCCTTACATGCTCATCTTCAAACCCCTCTTCACTTTCTTCCCTCCTTTCTCTAAAATCAACACCTCTCCTATCATAGTTTCCCTCCTTTCTCCCCCAAACACACATTTTACTCCTTGCTCCGTATTTCCACATCTCTCCCCACCTTCCCCCTTTCTCCTCAATGATTTCTAAATCTTTTTCCCTCCTACAAAAATAAGACTTTGTAGTTCTTCCCATTGGTTCCTTCGCCTCTAATGCCACCATTTGGATTTAATTTTTCAATAACTTCTTCACCATTAAATGAAGATCCTCTGATAACTTCACCATCCAATAACTTGCTCTGATACAAATTTGATAGGAAATACTTGAATATTTCAAGTAAACCCTAACAAGAATAGAGAAAAACAACAATAGAATCACACAAAATTTGGTGGAAAACTCTCAATTGTAATTGGATTGCAAAAGAGAGAACTAATGGAAACATGAAAACAAAGATACAATTGATCCTCGATTCGAGAGGAGAATCGTCTCTCCCAATCTCTAAATGAGTCTAGAGCCCAAGACACCAAAAAGAACCTCACAAGAACACAAAAATCCAAACATAACCCTAACCCTAATCTCCCTCTCATACTTAAGGCATACAATTAAAACAATTTAAAAAAATAAAATTAAAATAATTTAAAGGAAAAAAATACAATTAAAACAATAAGACAAAAAGGCCTAAAGGCCCTTGTCGCCCCCTCCTTTGGCTCCAAATTTGAATTTGAAATCAAGTGGACCCCACCCTATCTCTCTCTCTCTCTCCCTCTTGCCGCCTCCCCTGCTACTGTAGACATGAACTGGCCCCTTAGAAGGAAAAATTATTCTGTGCGGACACCAAATGACGAGACCAATAAAAATGCACCACGTCATCTTTTTACTAAACCGCGGCTTGGTATTGCTCGGCACTAAGTATGGAATCCGGACGTAGAGTTGCGTCCGACGTCTGCACAAAATAATTTCTTCCTTAGAAGAGGACCAGACTGGACCGGTCCACTAGGGGCCAGTCTAACAAAAACCTTGAACATATTAATTAATAAACATTATCATTGTCATTTTGCCTTATCTGAACTATATGCGGTCAACTAACTGATGCAAACTATTAATTCTTCAACCATTAATTACAAATATATATTTTCTTTTATTTCTTTCTTTCCTACAAATAAGATAATCGACCAATCTAAGAGGAGAGTGAAAGACAGGAACAAATAAATAATCTGAATAGCATGTTATTTCATGATGAAAAGCAACGGTATGTGGGCATGGCATTAAAGTCTCCCATTTAGAAGAAAATTACCCAGTTCCAAACCAACTGTACGACTGAAAAATATTTACCATGGAGCTGTTCAACTTTACACAAATCTTAAACTGGTTAAATAGCATAGCCAGAAAAAAAAAAAGGCATTCGCATCCCATATGCAACTGCCAATATCAGTGTCAACAACTGTCACTCTGGATATCTTTCAAGTGAAGTGATTTATGTTCTAATGACATCATACAAATAACCTAACAAGTAAATAGTTTGATATGGCTTTTAAATCCAAAAACATAAATCATCATAAATAACTATGAACATCCACAAGAAAATAAAAATAATAAGCAGGCGAGCACTGAGCCTTATTAGGCAAAGAAAAAATATTATAATTTGGAAACAAGGGTAAAAAATGGTGACGCTGTTAATCAAAATACTAATTTATATTTCTTAAGTATACTTTGGGAACGAAACAAAAGTGAGTAAAACAAACAGTAATTCTACAGTAGATTGCTTCTTGATAATTCAGAGTTGCGATGAAAAATAGACTGCCAAATACCAGTAAAATCATTTCTAACTTTGGATTCATGATAAAAAAAATATCAAGCAAAACTTTCAAAGTAAATATGCTAAATAGAAGAGCACTGCAAGGAAATTCAAGCAAGAGACCAAGGACCTCTCACCAACGGTTGGAAAATTTTCATGGTCAGAAGCAACCCACTCCCAAGAATAGCCAGCTTGAAGCTCTAACAGTTCTTCTTGAGCCATAATAAATTTCAATCACGCCAAGAGCATAGAACTTCGGTCTTCCTGCAGCACCCAGTCAATCATGGATGCATGCAGTTTCAGGATGCTTCTTATTTACCCCATACATGCTTTTTTTAACAACTACGCATTTGTGAAGCAGTAAGAATCATCACTTTTTTTTCTTTTTTTTTTTTTTACTTGTCTTTTTTTTTTCAATCACTTTTCTTTTTTTTTCTTTTTTTTTTACTTGTTTTTTTTTTTTCATTTCCTTTCTCCCACCTTCAATTCACAAGCAACTAAGGATTTTTCTCAATTTTCTCTTACGCTCACTATTTTCGACACTAATATCCCATTCTTTTCTTCTTGTCCTTTTTTTTTTCTTTTTTTTTCCCGTTTGAGTCTAAAGCATCATATGCGAGCAGTATTTTTTTTTCCCATTCATTAATTGGCTAAGATCAAATTCTAAGCTAAAGCATCCTGACATCTGAAGGATAACATATCAGAGAACTCCAACATTGAAGAGTTACCCTGCCATTAGGAGACGTGAGGTAAAAGCCTGAGTCCATCTGAAGATATGCATAAATAAAAAGAACAGAAATCACATGAACGTATCAATGAGAACGCCACTCCAAAACTTATTGCATGCAGGAAAATGCTCACTATGCATAGCATGAATACTACAACAAAAGTGAGAGTAAATAAATAGCAAGGCTTATCAACGAATCATATGGTTTGTTCACCACTCTACTTGAAAAATTGAGGGATATGTTTACATTATAAAGAAAGCCAATAATAAACAAAGGCAAAATTATTCGTGCTGATGCAGAATCTCAACATTTATACATTCAATTTTCTGATTAATGGATAAGGCCTGCTTACCTAAACTAAATTCAATGACTTCATGTCATCTATTTTTATCCTTGTCAAGCACACATATCACAGAATGTATATTATAAAACTAAAAATACTCCATATGATATAAAATTCTTTGGAGCCTCAACAGGATGAAATAATCAGAACTTTAAAAGAAATATCTATTTCAATCATATCAGTCCAGTATGTAAAGAATCTGTGTTCCAAGAGGAATAAATAAAATAGGAATCTGCAATTATGCTAACTCTGCATAAAATAAATATGCAAAAAAAAAAAACTTGACAAAGGATATTCTGATTAAAATATTAATCATTATGAATTTAAAAATAACTAAATTTACTTAGAAATGAAAATAATAATACATGAATAATCAATCAAAATTTATGTTACACTCATCTCAAAATAAATTAATTTGAAATCCAACAACAAATTTGGTCAAAATAATCTAACCCTTTTTTTTTAATAAATATTATTCCCTTGCTGTTGGGCACCCAATCTCAATACTGAAATTTAAAATAAGTATAAGATCCATATAGTGATATAGAAGCACATATGCTGGGCCTTGTTTAAAAAAAATAAAAATAATTAAAATAATTAAAAAAATATATGCTGGGCCTTGTTCAGACAGTTATTGAAATTGCTTCAATTTTATTGAATTTTGGCATTTCAATTGTGCACTCACCCATCTATAGACCCTCCACCTATGATGCACCGACACGGACATGACGCGACACGGACACGGGACACGGCAATTTTTAAAAATATAGGACACGGGTGCGGCGTGGACACGGCATAATAAATTTTTAATATAATATATAGAAATTAAGGTGACATTATATTAAAAATGACAAGCAATAATAAATCAATTTCATGATAAATTGTTTAGCTTATAATATAAAGATGATTAGAACAAAATGTCTATTCTTCAACATAGAAATTATAATTTCATTTATATCTTGATCATTCATTGTTTTTTATCTAGATAAGATTGTAACAAACCAATCATGCATAGGAATACATCAAGTTAAATTGATATGAAGTGAAATCAAAATATCTCAATAATAAGACAACATGAATACAATAATATACCGGTCTGCCGGGGGTCCAAGGGGGAGCTTGCCCCCTGGCAGGGTTCAACCTTATGGAAAGATACTGAGCGATACCTAGGAAATATACCGAGCGGTACCGAGCATGTACCGAGCGATATTGAGCAGTACCGAGCATGTACCTAGCGATACCTAGCGGTACCGAGCATGTACCTAACAGTACCGAACATGTACCTAGCGGTACCGAACATGTACCTAGCGATACCTAACGGTACCGAGCATGTACATTAGCTTTTTATTATTTAATAACCGGACACGCATGTCCGACATGCGCGTCCAATTTTAATTTTAATTTTTTAAATTGTGACACTCCAATGTCGTGTCGGACACGTGTCCATGCAGTGTCTGTACGCATGTCCGTGTCCAACATTGCATACCCTCTTTAAGCGGAGTGCCAGCGCATCATAGTAGCCTCCACATTTCCTTGCATATGGAAAAGATTACGCTCATTAAGGATACCTTTCAAATAAATGTAAACTTTGATGCTAATATAACATATTCGACTTTCAAAATGGCAAGATTGTACTAGGACAAAGTAGACCTCAAGCTCCAATAATTCAAAAAAGCAGCAGCAACAACAACAACATCAAGCCTTTGTCCCACTATGTGGGGTCGGCTACATGAATCCTTTTTCACCATTGTGTCCAATTAAAAGTCAAATTATCATTTAGAATTCTTATCACAAGGAAGTCACCACACAATTGCAGGCTGAATGATTCCCGCGTCAAATCAAGGAAACAACAATTCCTTGCATTAAAGCTGTCTAAACATTTTAGCCTAAGCACATGCTCTAATATTATTATCATGTTATTGCATGCCCCAAGGAATATGTAGTATTACTAATGTTGGTTCGATTGAATTCTGCATATTGCTAATGTTGGTTCAGATGAACCAACTAGTCGCCATTTCTAGTTTCATATATATATATATATATATATATATATATATATATATATAAAGAGAGAGAGAGAGAGAGAGAGAGAGAGAGAGAGAGAGAGAGGGGAAGTGGAAAGAAATGGTATATATACAAGCCACGACAAGACAAGCCAAATGAATATGAGGTAGAATAAAAAATAGTAATAAAAATAATAATGATAAGCAAAGGATTTACCAGATGAGCATGACTAGAGGCAGAACCCATGGTAATTGAGGATAAGACTCTTAATAAGCTGACATATTTCTGGAATCCGTAAGTATTAAGGCTTCAAACTAACCCCAAAATCCTAGAAGGTAACCCTAATCATGTTATCAGATCCTTCTTTAACATATTTCATTTTGAATTGCGTCTTATACATTTTTTTAATATTTAGTTATTTATTTAATAAGTTTGCTCGTCCTCAAAAGAGAGATTGGTTCCATCCCTGCTCCAAACAGCACATAGCAAAGCAATCCAATTTAAATTACATCTGAAAAGGAAAATATAATGAGGTCATCTAACCAAAATATCAATAGCACATAACAGCTTTTGGTGCTAGCTTAAAAGCCCCAATCAACAGATCTAACTTTGTCCTCCACAGATGAAAGCGATACATAGATTGGCCCTCATATGAAAAATTAAGCATGTCTTGGAAACAAATTGCATTCATAACTTCTATTAGAATAAGTTTTATGGTACAAAGCTAATGGGATAATCAGACATACATTACCAACAAAAACTGATCGGCAATCCACCTCCTCCCTATTTGATTGGGAAACCGCCACATTTGTAGGATCTATCAACATGATCGAAGAGAAAAAGTTAGTCAAATAGGAGAATAAAATTATGAGTGGGAGAAAACAAGAGGATGCAATCATATTATGTTGTATTGCAATCATATTATGTTGTATTTGAAAAATTATGCATCTAGCATAAACAAAATGGTGAATACATAATATAACAATAACAACGAAAACCTAAACACAAAGAGAAACAACATAATAGTAAAAGAACTAAAATGAGCTTCAGCAAAGCCATTAACAGGGACTATTGGTTCGGAAAGATAAAATATTAAAAAAGAGTGAAAGGTAGAAATTGAACTGAAAGAATGTTCTTATTGTCAAGTTCTGATGATATAGAAACTTCTTATTCTTCCATGAGTTGTCTAAAAAGATCAGAACTTGATTTGGCTTTCACTCAATCAAAATGTTAACCAATATTTGAACTATTCAGGAAGTCATCTAAAGATGTTAGTAGAATGTTTGCTTACCAAAGGATCACAGCTCCAGGCACTTCCACAAAACATGCAATTTGACATTGATAACTACCTGAATAACCTTGAAGTCGGATGAGAAGTTGAGAACAAGCAATGCAAGAGGTAGTAACATTAACTCCCTTAGGTATAAAATTTCCTAGATAAAGTTTTCACCTCTTAGATTATAAATCTCCCAAATTTTAATCTCCAGAAGATGTACAAAAAACATCAATCAATTTTCCTCGAATAAAAGAATCACCACATAGTTATGACAAATATACATGAAGCATGCTAAGAGAAGCATGCAAAACTATAGCTAGAATTAAGGCAATACAATAAGCTATGGAAACTAACAAGACTGCCAAAATCTATTTAAAAATAAAAAATTAGACTAAAAGAGAGTCGCCTTTAGCATATACATGAAAAGGTTGGAGTAGCTCCAATGGCAGATAAGATTAGAGAGAGACGTCTTAGATGGTTTGGTCATATAAAACGGAGGCCTTTCGATGACCCGGTTAGGACAGTAGATGTATTAGATTTAACCTATATTAAGAAAGGTTGAGGTAGACCTAAAAAAACTTGGCTATAAAATATTAGAAATGACCTTTCATTATTAGATCTAAATGAAAATTTGTCTCTTAACCTGACACAATAGAGAAAAATGATTCATGTAGCCGACCCTACGTAGTAGGATAAAGGCTTGATGTAGTACTAACTCCCCAGGACCGCTAGGACTCAATATTTGTTCAAACAATCTAAGCATGCAACTTGCAATCAGTGGTCTTAAATGGTCCAAATGATTCAGTAAAGTCCCAGTCATACCACCCACACGCACGCCATTTGAGATTGATGTGGTGGTGAGACCCCTATGTTTCAATGCCTTAGCACTGAGATTAGCTATGGTCCATACACAGCCTTTGGGACAAAGCATTTAGATCCTAGAAATGAGCAACGATACTTCACACCACCTCCACACAACCTCTAAGGCATGGTTGGTATAGGATATTTCACTACACCCCAAATGCCAATGACTAATATTACTAATTTTGAAAACAAGTATATGTAAAGGATGGACTTAAAACAAACAAATCCTAAGAAAAATGTATGAAATTTCTATAAGTTATTTCTCTAACATGCACTATAACACTCATCTTCTCAAAATTCAAAAATCTCTAGCCAAGTCGAGTAGGACTGAGTAGGAACCTCACCAAACTCTTCACCAAAGATTACACAAATAAAAAAGAGAAAACGACATGAAAAACAGACAAATAAATCATGATAATGCTATATATATATATACACCAAATCTTGGGTCTAGGCATTGTAACTAGGTGTATATGTTAAAGTTGGGTCAAATACACTAGTGGTCAAACCCATTTTTAACCCAAGAATTTATGCTTTAGATAAGAGCTAACTGCTTTGCATATCTACAACAACATAACTTTCAAACACCCAATATGAGATTATACTTAAACTCTCGTATCAAAGTTTATTAACAAATTTGAAAATCAAGTACCAAGAGCTCACTCAATCATGCAGAGATATAATGAGAACCATCAACTCTTAAACCTTACTCAATCTTGGTAGAAGATAACAAAGACCTATGGGAGTCATAATTCACATAAACAACTCATTTCTAGCCAAACTATCACTCTAATGCTTATAAGAGATTGTGGACCAAAGGAGAATCGAAGTTGGGCTAAATACATCAATAATCAAGCTTATTTTTAATTCAAAAGCTTAAACTTGTAAGTGAAGGCCAACAACTTTATTTTTTTATAATAGCATACATTCAAGCATTGGAAGCGGGACAAAACTAGAACTCTCACAAGTTCTGATAGTACATATATCCAATCCATGTTGCTTAGATACTATATTGAATGTACATACATTCTAAACCTCAATTTAAGTTTTTGCATTGTTCAACTCATCTAAACATACATTATCATTCTGCACAGGTATCAATTTTAAAGAATTTATTGGAGGAATTCAATGGTTCAAATCCTTGTTAAAAGGATGTCTTTGCAAAACATTTAAACCATTGGGTTTTCACTACCTCCATAAGTTAGTCCTATCTTGTATTTTCTCTCTTAAAATTGTAAACTCCGTCTTTAATACTCACCCTCTCCGTAGGGTATCTCATTCATGGGCCTTCTCTACTTATCAAAGTTGTATGTCCCACTATTAGGCTTTCCCTATTACAAGCTTGTAAATCCCATCTTTAAACCATCTATAGGATGTAAGACCCAACATTAGGCCAAGTTTGTGGCTCTAATACAAAATTACGGCCTCATTAAGTCTGTGATGCTAGCCCATTTCAAAATAAACTCACAAGGGCCTACCCAAGAAAATTAATTCAAACTTAATCCATATATCCAGCTTGAGACGACTTAACTATAAAGTGAGGTTGTAAGAGCCATCGTTAGGGTGCTCCTTTAATCGAAAGGTTTCACGTTTAGCATGTAGGTAGGCCCTTTAATATCAGAATGATAATTCCTATCCCTTGGAATAAGCCCAAGCAACCGGTCTATCTAAACCAAAGCATGGCATTAACGAAGATATTTGGCTCCATTTTTGCATAAGGCCTTCAAGACAATTTTTATTAAGTATTCAAATGGGCTACATAGTCAATAAAACGAGGTTAAGAGACTCACTATCTCGTTTATTAAGAGGTGAAAATCCCAACCCTCATTTGAAACCAATATAATAATTGATTTGGACCCAATTAACAAACATTTCACTATTTTTGGCTGTGTTATCTATGAATGGCTCATAACCCCACAAGTCCCACGTCCATCTTCGAGCTAAGTCATAACCCCATAAATTCTGCATGCACACTTGGGATAGGCTATAACCCTATAAGTCCCACATGCATCTATGGGATATAAGCCCATAAGTCCCACTTTTAGTGCAACATTATATCCAATGCAGTAAGCATTAACCTTCCTAATACTAAAATTTGTTTGCCAAGGTGAACCCTACACTCATCAAAGTGGACACGACTTTACTCTATGCTTAAGGCCAAGTTTTAAGTGAGCTTTGTTTAACTTGAGGATTTCTACTAGAGGTAGTTCGTGAAAAAGACAATTAGCCATCAACAATGAGATGTTAACCTCCACAACAAGAGATGTACCCTTGAGAACAAAGCCTCACAACAAAAAATCTAAAAATTGACTTTCCTTCCAACTCCAAATTCTATAAGAGCACCTTAAAAGGAGCTTAAGAAATATCAAAGATTTTCACCTATACATCAGTTTTCTGCTAAAAAGAGGTCAAAATTGCCCTGAATGAGGCATAATTAGGAGCAACAACTAAGGTTCGCAAACCAAATACAAGGCTCCAATCTTCCTCTAAAAATGGGGTAGATTGTCGTCATTGAACAATTTGAATTATTGTGTCGAATATTCAAATACACTGAGGCTCCAGTCTTCCTCTAAAAATAAGGTCATTTATCCATGTTCAATGGACAGGATCTAAGTAGGAGTGTATGAGGTTCAAAATCCCTAAGACAAACTCTAATCTTCTTATGAGAATAAGGATGATTGACCTACTTTAAACAATGAGATCAGAGGAAGGGCTGTTTGAGGTTCATAATCCCAGCGATGAAGCTTCAATATTTCTCTAGAAATAGAGCTAATTGCCTTCATTTGGAAAGATTATATATGAGGATTGGGTGCTCGCCATTAATAATTCATGTGTCAAAGCTCCAATCTTCCACTTAAAACAAAGTTGAATATCTACATCACAATGAAAAACTCTTAATAATACAAATAGTTTATGATGAAATAAAAATGTGCAAGAAAAATATAAAAAATAAGATGTTTTATTATAAAAATTGGTTTAAATATAAAACCTTGAAAAATTGGGATACATATAGAGATGCTCGTAGGGAGTCTAAGAAAGCAATATGTGATGCAAAGAATTTAACTTTTAGTGATTTATATAATATATTAGATACTAAGGAGAGCGAATGATGTATGTATAAGTTAGTCAAGCAAAGGATAGATGAAATAATGATTTAATTCAAATGAAATGCATTAAAGATGAAGATCAAACAATGTTTTGATGGACCGGCTGATTTGACTGAGAGGGAATTAGGAAGTTTCTTTATCAAGAGGGAGCTATATCGAAAGATTCTTAATCAAAGGGGAATTATTTAGGAATATTTTAATTACAATTTATATGGAATTATTTAGGTCAATATATCTAATTTGAATTCAAAATATAAGAGGAAATTATTTAGGCAAAGGGGGCTCAATTGGTAGGGAATTATGGGAACCTATTTAAGGCTAACAATAGAGTGATTTTAGCATTATGTCGTAGTTTGCTGAAATTAGAATTTCTTAGGTTGTGAGGGCTCTAGCCGTAGGCTAGAGACTTGGGAGAGTCAGATCTTCCTCTCTAATTGAAGATTCAACTTTATCTTGCTATTTTCTTTCAATATATTGCAATAAAAAGAGTTCTGATGTGTTTTTTTTCTAATTTCTTGTTGTCGTTCGCTGATTTCGATAAAATTGTATCCACTTCCTATCAAATTGATATCATAGCACTTTTTTGGGACCTATGGCGGCAAGGAAAGTTGATGCCTTGGAAGAGCCTCTTAAAGGAAAAATTGGCCAACTCAAATCGAAGTTTGGTAGTCTATGTTCCCTTTTTTACGAGTTGCAGTGATAGGCCTCTATAGAAACTATTTAATAAAAACTTTGTACAACACCATATGCTCCTTGAGACTTTGAATCAACATGTCATAATATCTTTAAATAAATGGAGAACACGCACCTTATGAGGATTTTAGATAAAGAAAATAATGTACCTTCTAAGATAATTAAACATGTGAAGATTATGTCTTCTAAGACTTTTTTCTTCTAAGGTTTCTATAAGAGTAAATATCTTGTACCTTCTGAGCGTATTTCTCCTTCAAAGATTTTAATATGAGTAGAGATCATATTTGCCAGTTGCTCTCGTTGAGGCTTTCTAATGAGGACCCTATCTAATACTATGTAAGCTTCAAAGCTTCCTTACTAGCATTTCTTCCCATGATTTTGAGTGTACACCATGTATATCACTTTCCCCCATGAAGACTTTCAAATGAGGATCATGTCCAACACTCGGTATCCTTCGTCTCTCCCTTGTATGTGTCTTTTTTTATTTCTCCTTTAGTAGTTTAACTTAACTCAAAGAATTATTAATTATTGTCTGTAATGAGGGATTATGAGAAGTACCTAAGGAAATAGGCTTATATTAGGTTATCAACATGTGACACAACCTCAAGAACTTACATAATGGTAGGGGGGGCTAGATAAATCCACAAAAAATTTTGACCTATCATAAGCTTTTCATCAGATTATTACTTGATCACTATAACTTGCGATGAAAGAGGTGAAATCAAATCCCATGAGATAAATTGAACCTTGATTGGAATTTGACAGTCGTCATGTGTTTCCTTAATCAAGAATAAAAATGATCTATCTTTAGGCCATTATTACCCTTTCATAGTCATGGTACTAATCACACTCAGGAAGTAAGAGTCTGATTAAGGACTATATGTTGAGTTGAGATTCACTTGAATTTTTCTTGTGAAATTTCTAATATATGTAGAAAGTTTTTGAAAATGAATTGCTTGCAAGGGTTCCTTGGATATGAAGAAATATAATGGAAGGAAAGACAATTATGCCCGGGAAGTTAGCGTAATATCATTTCACGACTGGAGCTCGGGTTGCCGCCCAATCTTGATATGTTCCCACAAAATTGATACATCAATGGATGAGGGAACAAAATTGATCATCAATGGATGACAAAGGGAAGGAGTTCTCCAACTACAACCATACCTATAATGATGATATGAGCATCCATCTTTTTAAGGCTGCAATCAAACGATTATATCATTATAATGTCCTCAAAACAAATAGACTCTTGTTCCTTAAGCTTCAAGCATCATACTTATTCAAAATTGCAACAGAGCATAAAAATGAGTCATATGACTAAGTTAACAAGAGATGATGTTCATCGTGAAAGAATATTAAACATAATGATAATAATAAACGAGGAGCCCAACCTTGTGCAGCTCCCATCTCCTTCTCCACCTTGGCGTGCATTTCACGGAGGGCGGCAGCTTCTTCCTCCATCTCCTTCAAACGCTTCTTCATCTCTTCAAGCTCCTGCAACTCCATGAATAACAAGACGAGTCCATAGCAATCATTAGCCACGGATCAGGAATGGCCAAAAGCTAGGGTTAGATTTCGATCGGGGAAGCAATAATGTCAGAAACCTTTATGGCTTCGGCGTCGGCGTCGGCCCTTGCCATATCGACGTCAGCATTCAGAGCCTCCATGTCTCCCTCCATCTCCGCCACATCAGGTATTTCTCCACCGTAGACCTCGTGTTCGTCTTCGTCCATCTCCGCTTCGCTTCTGAGATCGCGGTAGCACTGACCTTGTAATATATTTATAGGGGCGAAATTTGAGTATGTACGTCCAATAATTTTTCAAATTAAATAAATATGTTCATTTTTTTTTAATTTATGAGAAAATATATTTAAAATTTTTGCTTGATAAAATATTTTAAAATTTTAAAGAGAAGTTATAATATTATATGAGCAACCGTTTGAGCAATATGTAAATTGATCTCTTTTATTCTCAACCTTTTTTTTATTCTATAATTATGATTCATGAGAAATTATTATGAAATAATATTTCATCTCCTTATTTAGCAAGTCATTAGTCTTCGTTGAAATTTGTTGGTGCAATATATTTGATAAATTTATTTTTCTCCATAAATAATATACATTTACACCCTAAACCCTAAATTCATAATGGCATTAGAAATAAGAGCACGAGCTACAATCATAGCTTGAAACATGTTTGATCGAAATTGTTTTAATATAATGATCTTTAAGAGCTCTTTTAATAGTGATATAGATCTGTTTATATATTCTCACTCCATGGCGATCTAAAATTGATCAAATTTGAACATTTATAGTAATATAGATCTGTTATAAATGTCTTTATTATATTTAATTTTATCAAAAATATTGCTTATTGTATTACAATCATTTTAAAAACACTCATCATGTTACTCTAAAATATTATAATTACTTTTGTTTAATATAAGGCTTATAATTTAAATTTTGTCCTCTATATATTTTACATCGTTATGTTATAATTGTTGTAATTGAATTATATTGTATTATACTTGATATGTCGTAAAAAAACTCATCTTGATCGAGCACAAATCTCGATGTGGATAAGAATAAGAAGCTTCAAAAATTAAATTCATGATCACCCGACTCCAATTTCGATAACTTATAATCAAATTGATCATCTCAGGGAGACGATCTCAACGACACTAAAATCAATACAATTTGAGCCCAAATCAAAGAAACATAACTCAATTAAAAGCAGAGACTATTATATGTAATATGTTATGAATGATTGATTTAACACAATCTAACACAAGATGCCATAGAGGAGGACTTTGTTGGTCATCAAATGCTTGATGTTGCAACTCAATACGTTAAAGAAGATTGAACCATATTATCAACCTTAAGTTTAGAAATCACAATGACATTATGAGATAAATTTGGGATTTGAAGAAGTTTGGAAACTAAGAGCGTTTGAGTAGGTGGTGGCAAAATGCTATGCACGATGTATATGATTGGAAGTAAGCAGCCATTGCCAAAAAAAATTGATTAATTATATTTTTAATTATCTATCAAAATTTTTATAAATCATCAATATGATTTAATATCTAACAAAAACAATTTAAATATCTTATACATTAAAATTTTTCATAATATTTTTGCATTAAAATCCCATTTATAATAGCCAGAAGAATATTAACAATCAATGTACCTATAAAAAACCCCTCAATATAACAAAAAAGGGAAATTTACATACATACCACTTTATAACATCTTATTTACATATCTAACACCTAAAACTTTAATATTACATGAATATCACCCTATATGTATGTAAATTAATATTAAAAAAAAAGATAAAATGAAAACAGAAGAAACATGAAGATCTTGCTCTCTTCACAAGTATTGGCTGGTCTCAATCTTTCCTGAAGCCGCCAAGCCGGTACGCGGTACTTTCACTGCTTGTCCGCAATGTCACCGCCAAGTTAATTATCGCGCCATCTCCGCGTGGTAGCAACGCGGACAGCCTTGTTGCATGTTCGTAAAATCCTTTTAATTAACGATAGTTTTTCTTCTCGATTCGAATCGCCGCTTCTCTTCTCCGAATCACAGTCGCCGCATGGAACAAACGCCGCTGCCGCGAGATCGGCGGCCTGATGCCCTCGGACACCTCCGCGTCCTTCCAGACGAGCTGATATGCGCCATTCTCGAGCACCTATCGTCTTTTGATCTCGGTCGTCTGTCTTGCGTTAGCAGGTATTCTCCTTCTATACCATTAGGCATTAGTTTCTCTCACTTTTTCTCGGATTACTTGCTAGAATAATTCAGCCGCCGGTTGTGTGTTTTGGTTAGAGTTAGATCATAGACATGGTTGGGATTTGATTGGGCGTAGAAGCCGCTGATAGGTTGAGGTAGGGCTTGCATTCATTGAAATGCCTTGATTTAATTATTTTAGGGTTTTACTCTATTTATGAGTTGTCTGAGTATAATTTTCATTTGATAAGCTTAATGGAATTTTATGCTAGCTTGATAAATTAAAGAGAGATGGGGCTTATATCTATTGGAATGCCCATATTATGAATGACTTACTATGCATAATCATTCAGAACTTTATGAATAATATTTGAACTAAACAATTTAGGGGCTGTTTGGTATCGGATTTACGCCGGATTTATGTTAAATCCTGCCAAACAATTTCTGAAGGCGTCGTAAATCCAAATGGCGTGTAAATCCCGGATTTAAAAATTTTTGGCGTAAATATGGGATTTAGGAAATCCCATTGTTCGGCGGATTTACGGACTCATTTTTAGCGGATAAAGCACGCGAAAGGGGAGAAATATCGTTACCTTCGTGACGAACTTCTATTGCAACTTTCGATCCGACAGGAACAATGTCTTCGGAGGAGGCAAAGATGCTTCAATACTTGTAGAACTCAACTTCACGTGAAGCAGAATAACAACGAAGAAATGCATAAGAGGAAAAGCAAACCCTAGACAGGCACTGGCAGGTGACTCGTTCGAAGTTGCATCTCGTACCAACGAAGCCTCGAAAAAATAGGAAGAGAGCTAAAAAAAAAACAATAAGAGAAAAGTATTATAGGATTAGTTCTTAACTTTTTAATTAGATAATAATTTAATTAGTTTAATTAATATGATAATAGAAGTATAATTATCATTAAATTAATTTAATTCATATTTATAATTTGTTGGTTATTATATTTATTTAAACTATAATTGTTATTAAAATATTTTAATACTTAAATATTTAATTAATTTGGGTTTAGTTAAGCTAGTTTATAATTTGATAATTAGCACCTAAATAACTAATTTGATAATTAATAATAATTAAGCTAATTTTAATTATATTAATTAACCCTAAACTTATTAAATGTAATTAAAATTAAAATTGATAAGTAAATCATAATTAACTAGCAAATTAAATTTAAAACATATTAACTTTAATTTATTAATGAACCAAGCGTTTTAAGTCCTGGATTATGTTGACAAACAATTTCTCAGGATTTATCAGGATTTAACATATGTCACACCAAACAAATTTTGAGATTTAACACCCTGCAGATTTACTAAATCCGGATTTAGGGGATTTACTAAATCCCACTTAAGTTAAATCCAATCCAATACCAAACAACCCCTTAGAGATTATCTTTTTTTAGATTTTTTAACAATCAAGCCCATCAATAGTTATAGATTTAGAAGATTTTTCTCTATTAGTACAAGGCTTAGGATCTCAATGCGACCCACATGACAATATTTCACTATGACCTTTGGGCTGATTAGGTGCTAGTTAGCTTGGACTAAGTGATCTCAATTTGAAAACCTAGTCAACCTAATAAGTACTGTGCATTTTTTTATATTTGTGTGCAATATCACATGAATTTTATTTGATATTTTTTTAGCTTCATACTCTTTATAAACATTCGAACTAATCTTAAATTTATCAACACCTTTTATTGTTATTAAAAATTAATTAATTTTTATGATTTAATTCTAATTTTCGAAAGTGATTGAGGTCATTTCACATAGTTTAAAATATCTTATTAGTCAACATTTTGATAGTCTCTCGACTTGTTCTCCCTGTAGAGGGCATTGTCGGGCATGCTAAGGCCTTCTTGTTATTCCCCGCCAGATCTAAGATACAACATATGTGGTGCCTTTGTATAATCTTGTTTTTGTTGGTCGTATCAAAGATTCAATGAATGCGGGATCTTCATATAGTTTTTGTTCTTCCCGACTAGATCTATAAGGTCAATGGAACACAAGGACTTATGTTGACCTCTATAACTTGTTTGAAGTCGATTAATGCAAACGCGATGAAGTAACAAACGTAAAAAATAAGACGTGCAAAAAAAAAGTTGTCCAAATTGCGTCTACTAAAATTTGAAATTCCCAGATGATTTTCTTTCACAAAACAGATAACACTGATACTTTCAGAATAATCGAAACGACTAAGATCGATAACCATATTGGCTGGGGTTTTCACGTGCAAAAACTAAGAATTTTCACACACGTGAGGTCACAACACGACATAAATTTACACGAGCGACAAGGTTTTACAAAAAAATGTATTTAAGTAAATACTAATAATAATAATAATAATAATAATAATAATAATAATAATAATCAAAATATAAGTTTCATGGAGAGTGTTGTTGTCAAGTGATTTCATTATTATCATGGTTTTGAAGCACTTTTTCTGTCAGAAGCCATGGAGTTTTCATCTGAAGTGATTTCATTCATTTTTTTATTTTCTTCGAAAGTAGCAAATAACTGTTAAACATTGATAATTTGTGACGTGCGAGTTTGTTGCATGGTCTTATGCTTATCATAATAGATTTGCGTAACTACTTTGGACTTTAAAACATCCTACGTAATTTTTTATGTGCAGTAAGTGCAGTGGTTAGTTTTTATCACCGGTGTGTGATGCCTGTGAAAATGGTGCCAATGATAAGTGAAATGACTAGTGAATTTTAACTTTAGGAGGGAGTTTTAACTTTTTAAGATTATAATCTAAGAATCATGTTTGCTTATATTCTTCTAAGTATAGTGATTGTAGTGAGAAGCGAAATTTTTGGTATTTAGAACAGCACCTACAAGATGGGATGTAATTTTGCTAAGCTTATTTTGTTTGGGATGTCACGCAGCCCTCATATCACATTTATATCCTGGCTTAGATTATCTAACATGTAAATAAGGAATTATAAACCGTTAGCATGAATATTGCTTCTTTTACTGAAGCTTTTCATAACAGTTTATCATAAACAGCTGAAAGTGAATCTTCCTAATTTGAGAAATGATTTTTATATGTATAATTTTATGCTTGGTTGTCCTTCTTGCTTATCTATTTTAATCTTGACGGAAGTACCTCTAATGTTTTCTTCAACTGCTTCAGTGTTCTTTATATATTCTGCAATGAAGAGCCACTTTGGATGAATTTATGTCTTAGAGATGGGGGTCAGTTTGAATATAGAGGTTCTTGGAAGAGGACAACTTTATATCGGTATGTAAAATGAACCTTGCTTCAATTAAATAGAAGCAGGATCTGTGCAATTGACTTCAATTCTAGACGTACCCATAGATTCTGTTCATTTTATTAGCATCATGTGAAGACGATCATTCATTGGCTGATACATTTAACGTTGTGTTTTTTAAATTATCTTCTTAAAGCTTAACTAATGATGTTGGTCCAGACAAAATCTGTGCATGAAGATTGGCGATTGTCACAGGCGGCCTCTACAGTTTGATGGTATAAGGTTATCTATATTCATCCCTTTTTTGTTTCATATTAGCCGTATGTGCTTTTATCAACTAACCACTAGGATGTTTATTCTACCTTGTTCTATCAGGTTTCAGCTCATTGTTTCTTTACAAAAGGTGGTATCGATGCTTTACCACATTAGATGGATTTCCTTCAGATGATAAAGATGTGGAAAGAAGAAATAACCATATATTGGAAGAATGTAACTATAGAATTGATGAGAAGAAACCGGTACAGACATTTAGCTTCTTTTAAACACTTCCAAACATTTAGGGATGTCCCCTCTTTTTAATTTTGAGGGTTCATAGCTGAATACTGTAAAACAAATGCTTCCTATTTGTACTGTTAACGCTGCATTCATTGAATGGTTATCGTTATCTTGCATATTTTATCTTCCTCTTTCTTTATTTGGGGCTCTGTTAGCTCTAACAAAATGTACCCTATGTTTGCTGTTTTTTGGGGGTTGGAGAGGTGGGGTAGGAGTGGTTGATAAAGGACCTTTCCCTGCAAATTTTCTTCCCTTAATGCTATCAGGTTTTAGTCTGGATGATTTCAGTATGTATTTTTTACGAAAATGTGTTCTAGGGTCGTTGCAAAATGTGTTTTCTTTCTATTTCTTCAGTAGGTTTCGTGTATATCAGTATATGCTGCTGCCCCAGAGACTGCAGTGGCTACTACCATCATAAACTTGAGTGTTGCATTCTACAATCCTTGTATTTGTTCTTTACGAATTTATTTTATTGTCTTAGGAACTTGTTTGTATTTTCCTATTTCGGTTGGATTACATCAATGATCAGCCTTAAGTCCATATCTTTTTGCTTTAGTCATGGATGTTCTCACTAGACATTTGCAAGAGGATGTACCTTGGTGTATCTTTTTTGCTGATGATATTCTTGTTGTCGATAAGACTAGAGAGGGAGTTGAAGGTAAACTTGAATTATGGAGGTCAACCTTAGAGTCTAAAGGTTTTCTCTATAGTAGATCTAAAATTGAATATATAAAGTGTAATTTTAGCAACAATAGACCTAGTGAGGGAATTGTGACTTTGGGCGATCAAGTCATTAATATGAGTACACGCTTTAGATATATTGGATCTATTGTTTAAAGTGATGGTGAAATAGATGGGGATATTATCAGCAGAATTCAAGTTGGTGGTTGAAGTGGAGGAATGCTTAAGGCTTGTGCGATAGAAAAGTTCCCCTCAAACTTAAGGGAAAATTGTATAAGATGGTGGTGAGACCTGCAATGCTTTATGGTGAAGGCTTGATGTTGTTGTAGGAACTTGTTTACCATGTTATATTCCATGTTGTTTTGTTTATAACTGTTTCATTCTCTTAGCCTTATGCTTCTTCTTCAACTTAGATTTTTTGTTTTTGTTTTTAGCTTTAATTGGACACCCTTTCCATGCCAGTTATTTTGCACGTAGTTTTAATATTAACCTTCTCTCTATAGGCATTTCCTCACTCTTACCAGATCATTTCAGAAGTTTTAATAAACTATGATGTTTACGCTTGCTTTCCAGGTCTTGCTTACTGAAGTGGCTAAAACTTGGCCAGCAAGAAATAAGTGGACATTGGATCAGTTATTGTCAAATTATGGTGATGTAACTTTCAGGATATCTCAAAGAAGCTCTAAGAAAATTACTATGAAACTTAAGGATTATGTTTCATACATGAATTGCCAGCATGATGAAGACCCCCTTTATATTTTTGATGATAAGGTGACTAAATATTTTCTACCTTAATCTTGAATGGTTCCTAAAAATTGTTTTAAAAGTCTAAGTTGATATTTTTGCAGTTTGGAGAAGCTGCACCAGCATTGTTACAAGATTATTGTGTACCAAGTCTGTTTCAAGAAGACTTTTTTGATGTGCTGGATTATGATCAGCGACCCCCTTTCAGGTGGCTAATAATTGGACCAGAGAGATCTGGTGCATCTTGGCATGTTGATCCAGGTTTGACGAGTGCTTGGAACACCCTTTTGTGTGGGAGGAAAAGGTAGACTTGCTAATCAGATGGATTTATCAATGAATACAAATTATGATTGCTGCCTTATCCATAAACTGTGTACTTATGCGCACATTCCTATTTTGTCAACTGGTGTCCCTATTAAGACATGTTGTTCCTTGCCTTGAATTTTTTGAATACGGCTGTAAGGGAATAAATTATTTCCCTAAAAAATATTGGCCTTGCCTTATAATGTGTTGAGAGAAGATTTTTTCTATTTTACGCATAATATGTATTATGAGTAAATTTTTATTGATGATCTGATATAACAAATAACGATCAATGGCAAGGTTATTGTTTATTTTTTTGATGTTGCGTGGGGTTCTTGTTTTTTGAGAAAACATCTCAAAAAACTAGGATAGTAATTCTTTTTGGATTTCTTTATAGGTGGGCACTTTATCCTCCTGGTAGGGTACCTTTAGGTGTTACAGTTCATGTTAATGAGGATGATGGTGATGTAAATATTGAAAGTCCATCATCATTGCAGGTAACTGATCCCTGTCTTGTTTGAAATATAATTTATGCAAATCTAAGTATCTGTTGTGTATTATTTGTGCAGTGGTGGCTTGATTTTTACCCTCTTCTTGGTGACCAAGATAAACCACTGGAGTGTACCCAGTTGCCAGGAGAGACAATATTTGTTCCAAGTGGATGGTGGCATTGCGTGCTAAATTTAGAGACAACAATTGCTGTTACACAAAATTTTGCAAATACATCAAATTTTGAATTTGTGTGCCTGGATATGGCTCCAGGCCATGTTCATAAGGGAGTTTGTCGTGCTGGATTATTAGCTGTTCAAGGTGGGGTTAATGAACATCCAAAAAGTGATGCATTGTTTGACATGAATTTATTGAATTATCCTGACATGTCACGGAGAGAGAAAAGGCTCAAAGTTTTGGAACCAGTTAAAGAGCAGCATGGACGTCTTAACAGCTGTAATTATATCAGCGGTCTTTCAGATGCTTTCAAGAATTGTAATCAAGAGTTTTCTTATGATATAGACTTCTTATCTATGTTTTTGGATAAAGAAATAGATCATTATAATACAATTTGTAGCCCAAGCAACATCTTAGGAGAAAGGGAGATGAGGGCATGGCTCCACAAGCTCTGGGTTTTAAAACCAGCTATACGAGAATTAGTATGGAAGGTATGCTGCACAATTTCTTCTTAAGAAGGATCTTGTCAAATGAAAGATAGCCTTATGATTTAAGGTCTTTCTGTCTTGATGTCAGCAAGGATCTTAGTTTATGATCGCTACTGCAGTTGTTCTAATCAATCTTGCTTTTCTTAGGGTGCTTGCTTAAACTTGAATGTGGAAAAGTGGTCTTCTTGCCTGATGAACATTTGTGCCCATTACAATTTGCCTTTACCGATGGAAGATGAAAAGTTTCCTGTTGGTACAGGCAGTAATCCTGTAAGCATATTATATCTCATGTCATTGGCATAGCGTTATCGTGCAAAAGCTGTTACTGATTCTGTTATTGATTTGATATCATTTAGATGTCCTGTTGTCGTTTTTTCTGTAATTCAATCAACAACTCGTGAAGAAATTTCCTTTTAAATTGGTGTGAATGGTTTTAAAAATGAGAGGAATCATATATGTTTTGGTTGCATCTTGGAGCATGAGCAACAAAATAAAATATGTCAAATCATGGCATCCTCTATAAATTATCGTGTAGATATTGAGAGTGGTTTGGGTCCTTAATGGACATATGACAAATTGAGAATAAATAATTAACATGAGCCATCATCAGTATCGTTGCCTTATTCCAATTTTTTGGGTCAGCTTTATGGGTCCTCATTTTTCATTTGTGATAGTTGATTAGCTTTAAAGGTGTTAAACTTGATTGCAAATTATTTTGAACAATTTCTAACGTTTAGCCTTAAGTCTACCTTTTCTTCTTTTTAATCCTATGATAGTAACTCTATTTACTTGTTTAACGGACATATTTTCTATCATCATTTCAAATTCTTTAAAATTATCCCTTATAGTTAAAATAGTTTTATTGAATGGATTAGCTATTTCAATTATCGCCTCACTTTGGTTGGGGAGTGCCTACCATCATGAGTATTGGGAAATTATATAAATTTTTAGGATGCCTCGCGCTTTTGATAATATTGAGAATTAAAACAGCTTTTTGAATACTTGAATGCCCTTATCATTGCATAATAATGCTGATATCACAATCACTTTCCCTGTTATTTGAGGATTGCCGCTATGGCAGCTTGTATACATTCTTCAATAGTTTTGGCGAAGAAATTTTTTTTTGTAGTTTTTATCATTGGGATTTATCAACTTATGCGGTTCATTTGTCTAGGTATTTCTTGTTTCTGACAATGTGATAAAAATTTTTGTTGAGGGAGGTCTGGCCTCTTCTGTCTTTGGTCTTGGTACAGAGGTTTATTCTAACTCCAATGAAGCCTTCTTTTTTGCTTTTCTTTGAGCTTCGCTTGTTACAATGGTGCTTTTATCATATCTGCAGCTTGAGTTCTATAGTCTTCTTGCCAAAAAGAAGTCACCTTTGATGAATCATGTTCCGGATATCATTGCAAGTGGATTTGTGGTTGCTGACGGTAGTGGTTATAGAACATTTTCATGGGATGGAAGAGGAGTACCTGACATCATTGCTAATAGTAGTTTTGTTATTAGAGATAACACTACAGAGGAATTTCCATTTGGAATATGGAGCAAGAATCAATTTGAGTTGGAAAACCATAACAGTGGAGCTGTTATGTGCTCCAGGATGTGGCCTTTCATAGTATGTAGACGATGCAGAGGAGATATTTTTGCTAATTTGTGAGTGTAGTTATCTTTATAGTAAATAATATAGACTTTTTAATTCAAAGTCTTATTTCTGCGATCAATCTAATTTGTAATTTGCTAACTTTAGATATGTCTATAAAAGTTCTTAAAAAGCTAATTTTCATCATTTTATTCCTTTTGTAGGAGAGATTTGTTGTCCAAAAATGAAGCATTCCATTTAGCTTCATTTCTAGGTGAGCAACTCCGTCATCTTCACCTTTTACCATTACCAAACATTCAAACTGATGTCAAGGAGATATCTGTGGTAAGAAACTTTCAAGAATGTTCAGTTGGAAGTTACAAGTTGCCTGCAGAGGCTGATCTGATAGATGTAGATTGTAAAGATTTTGATACTTGTCGAAAATGGGAACCTGTGATTGCAGCGTTAGATAGAAGGAAGAATAACATAAAGAATCAATTAGCTCAATGGTGCGTTCTCTCCCTGGGTAGTAAACATTATTTAACATCTTAATGTTTTATAATGATCTCTTTTTCTTTCTTTTTTTAAGCTCCGTGCCTTTGAAAATTTTGCTGATCTTGAAATGTTGATTTGATATGTAGTCTCATCTTTCTCATGCATGTTTTAATGCCCGTACAGACGGAAAATAACTTTTAATTTATGTCTAGAACCTTTTTAAACTTTTTCCCTTGGTAAGATGGCTTTGTGCGGCTAGCTTATAATATAATAAGATGCAAACGTTTTTGTCTTACTAGGTTTCTTCTCCCAGATACAACATATGCTTCAAACTAAATCCAATTTTTTGTTTAATTTAAAACGTTCATGATGTGAAACTACCAGGAGTTTACGAGAAATTAATAAGAGCAATTGTTAAAAGCTTTCCAGTATAAAGTTATCATTCACAACAAGGAAAGATTTTAGGAGTTTGTAACTTTCAACTTGCTTAGGCAAAGAGATGCACGTAGATTAACAAGAAAATTCATTCAAATTTCAAAGACAATAATAAGTTATGAGCGCAATAACAAAATTAGTAATTTAATAATGAGATATTTCACCTTGAGGACCTCCTCACTCAATCACTCGTGGGATTAGTGGAAGAAGATGTTCCACACTTGAAGAGAGACCACCACTAGGAAGAAGGAACCTAGGAACTTTGTTTTTGGAAAGGTAGCCGGCGGTGGAGTAGTGGATCCTCCAAGGAGAAGCCAAGGTGCTATGGGTTGTTGAATCTCGATTGTCTTGGCAAGGCAATAAATGATGCTGTTGACGTAGCTTTTCACCGAGTCGTCATACTCCCAATCCGATTCATAGAAAGAAGAACGGAGGATGTCGATTTTTCCCTGTGCATTGTAGGCAATCTCAAGATCGGCCATACACCAATGAGGAGGAGGGAGGATCTTGTCTTCTTCTTTTGGCTTATAAAGACATAAGAAGTGTAGGGTTTCCAAGGGGAAAAGAGATAAGTGGGAGGGGTGGCCACGGAGAGAGAGGGGCACAGTTTGGTGGGTGAGCTCTTGAGGAGGTTAAGGTTTGGGGTGGAAGATAGGAAAGAATAAATCTGAAATTAAATTCAAATTTTGGGGTTAATTAGTGGGAGGTAATTATGAATTATGAATTTGAATTTCAAATCCAAATTTAGGTGATGTCAATGTGGAGAGAAACGAAATTGGAGGGATTCAAAATAAGGGGGGCCGTCGCCATGCTTAGAGGAAGAGGGAGATGGGGAGGGAAATTAATGCTTCTTAATGCATTAATCCCATTTAGGAAAAGGATAAAGAATTCTCATCTAATTTAATATTAAATTAGATTTGAATTGAAAAAACTTTCCTAATTTGACTTGGCTAATTTAGGAAAGTATTTAAATTGAAATTGGATGAAAATTTTCTAAAATTATGTAGGTTAAATTAGGTAGGTCTTAATGGTGATTAAATTCAATATTAAGAGGGGAAGAAAAGGGGTGGCCGGCGATGGGATTGGAAGAAGGGATTTTGGCCGGTGGGAGGAAGAATGGAGGGGAGGCCATCGTGATGGGGAAGTGGTTGGCGGCTTGAGAGGGGTGGGGAAGACGGCGGGTAATGAGAGAAAAAAGGGGTGATGTTCTCGGTTTGAGAGACAGGGAAGGATTGCCGGCGGTATGGGGGAAGGAGGGAGGATGAAGAATAAAAATACAAATAAAATAATGAACCAAGAGCTCCCCCGTTGACGAGCTGTTGGGTACTCCGATGGCCTATCCTAGGCTTCACCACTCACATGAACTCACAAAGAGATCACCAAGAAAATAAGCTAGAATTTTATTCATCAAATCATCATCCCTCTTACAATAGAAGAAGCCACAATATATAGGCCTAGAGAAATACAAACAACAATGATTCAAATGCCCCTTGTGCTACAACTCAAGTAAACTCAAAAGAAAGGGTACAACCGTAAATAGCAAAAATACCTAAAAGCATAAAAAATAAAGACTGTGAATCGTAGCCTAAGTTATCATAGACAGTGAACCGTAAATAGCTTAAAGTAGATGGTAGGGAATGATGACAAACTCGATTAAGATCTCATGGTTTACTTGTTCTGAGTTATCATAGACCCTGGTCTACTTAGTTAGCGGAGGTAGTCGATCCAGCCTGACTAAAGGATCCTTGTTGGTAGCTATGAGTTGTGTCGTTCAAGGGGACCTTACAGCCTTGGGGTGAATTTTTGTCAAGGTGATGAATTTAAGTCAATATTAGATAAAAAAAGTTAATATTAGTTGATAGAGGACTTTGTGTCTTATCAAGTGCATTCCACAATTCACTACTGAAGGTTTTTAAGCCATTGGAGAATTTATAGACTTTGGTTGTGAGTCTTGTGACCATTTTTTAAGTGTGTCATTTTGCGATGAAACTACTTCGTGAGGGGCTCAAGTTATAACCATTTACTTATGATGCCATTTAGTTGTAATATCACCAATTAAATGGTAAATGTTACTTCCTTACTGGCGATAGATCATTTGTGAGTGAACATAGTGTTACGTTTGATATGACATTGACTCTTTGTGAGTTGAGGTTAATCTTAAATTCATCACTCTTGTCAAGCTGTTGCCGAAGATTGATCACTTTTTTGTTTTAAATTTTTAGGTAGTAGATTTTAATTGAAGATTTGTATAGATTTTTTTATATTTTTTGTAGGGGTACTTGGGCCCCACAATATTAGTTTTGGAATTTGGGTAAATTTTGTTGGCACGATCTCACCTGGTTGAGAATTTTAATCAACAAGATTATCATCAGAGTTTTGTACATTTTTATTTTGTTGCTTTGAATCTTGTCCACTTTGTCTTCATGCTAGCAGAGGATCAAGTTCACAAATTAGCTTTATGAGTTGCAATATAAGCAGAGCGACGTTAGAGGTTTGCATTTTAAATGAATTTTCTTTCTAAAAGGCATTAAATGTCTAATGCTAACATAAAACAAAATATCTTCAAGGATGCTTGTAGCTAAGCCTTTAATTCTCAGTCTATAATGATTTGAGTGTCTTGTATTGGACCACGAGCATAATTTTGAAATCATTTTAAATATGAGATTAAGATCTTATGTTTAGATAGGGGGGCCCGGTTGAGAGCGTCATGAAAAAGAGGGTTTGCAAATTTTTTAGATGGATTGCACAATTATCTTAAGTCGGTTGCATGCTTTTCTGAGTGAGGTAGGTTTGAATTTAATTTATTTTGAATCAATGCAGTATTCTCAAATGTCATGTTCGAGTGTTTAGCTTGTTCACTACAACACATGAATAATTCAATTTTGGTGGTCCTGCATGGTTTTTGATGTGCACGACATGCTTGCATGTTTCTAAGTGAAGTCAAATGACACGCTTGAACACTTGCATGATTTTTCGTGTGTTTGTGTAGTGTGCTTGCCCACTTCTCAAGATGATTCAAATTTAAGTGTTTTTTTTTTAGCACATGCCTCATTCTTGTATCTCCAATTTAGGAGTTGAAGCATTTGCTAGAGCACACGTGAGTAAAGTTATTCTTGGTGATTTAATATGTCGCACACACTTTTCAATGTATTTATAAAGCGCACTTACACATTTCATGATGCATTTGCATACTTTTTTATTAGCCTATACAACACAATTACATGTTTTTGTTGCATATGCATAGTGTATTTGTATGCTTTTTAGATGCATTTGAACATGTGCTTTCATGTTGTATTACGTGCTTTTATATTTTTTTGGTGTGTTTGCACAATGTCTTTGTACTCTTTTTAGTACATTTGTGTTATGGTGATGCACAGTTCAAACTAAGTCCATTTTGTATAATTTGATGCTGTTATATTTGCAAGTTCATCCATATGTGACCATAAGCGGCAACCACATTATAAAACGGATTTTGATTCTCCGTTGGAAGATTTCACATGCTTTTTTCCCCTAAATACTGTTCTACACAATGCCATAAAGCTTTTTGCAGATTGAATGATGAAAGTAAATGGTGTCTTAACTCTTATTATTTTATTTACTAAAATAATATTTCTCTTTTGTTCAGGGGTAATCCTATTCCAGGATTTTTGATAGATGAAGTTGAAAAGTATTTACCGCATGATCTTTCAAGTTTGCTTGACATAAGAAAGGTAAGTTTCTGAGTTTACTTTCTTTCCACGTAACAATTTATGACCACAGATCAAATTTAGTCTAAACTTCCACCTTTATGCCATAGGATGTTGATGGATCCCTTAAGTGCATTTCTTCTCCGACCTGGATACATTCAGATATTATGGATGATAATATTCATATGCAGCAGTGTTCTCCTGCTGAATGTTCTGATGAGTGTTCTTCACATGCAAGTTTGAGAGTTAACGGTTCAGATGATGCTTGTGGTCAAGCTGACAGAGTTTCGACAATTAATGGAGTCAATGATCCTTGTGATAGAAAAGACGCGGTTGTGATGGTTAATAGTACTTTGCATGGTTGTAATGGAGTGACAAATTTGAGGTGGCACCCTTCTCACATTCTTGATTTCAGTGATCTGTCAATAGGTTTGTCGCTCTTCGTTATATTTCCTCAATGTTACTTTATTCTGATTGCATGGACAATAAGGGAACAGAAAATGTGATTAACAAGCTAAAAAACTGTTTAGAATGTGATAAATCTATTTACATGATTTGGAGAACAATATAAAGTCTGTGTTCAGCCTTAGTTTCAGATTTCATTGTTAGTTTATATTTCCTGGTTTAAAAATATTTTGGTGGATTAGTTGACAGTCCTTTCCATGTAAGATTGTAAGTCCAAAGTCTGGCTGACTAATCTCTTGGTGGGGTTCTAAATTTGTAAGTCCCTTACATTTTGTTAGATATAGGTCAGAGTGAAAGTTCAATAGATGATTGTGAAACTAATTGAACTATTCAATGAAACATCAAGAGGGGGTGAATTGGTGTTTTTAAAACTTTTATTTTTGAATTAAACAAAAACAAATTTCAGATCATATAGCAGAAGCAAATAGTAAAACAAATGTTAAATTCTTGTTTTCAGATTTTTATTGAAAAATAAATATGTTTATTCTTTTTGTTTTCTGTTTTTTAATTTCTTTTTCAAAAAAATATTAAACTCAATCAACCACACATTGCAATAATCATCAAACTCAAACTAGATCGCGTAAAGTAAATATGCAAAAAAGTAAAGCACAAAACATAAAATGTGGAAAGAAAAAGAACAAAGAAATCAGATTTTTATAGTGGTTTGGTCAACTTGACCTATGTCCACTCCTCGAAGTCATCCTCTTCTACTACTGAACTAAACTCTTAGTGAATCTCCTTCAACCCCTACGGCTAGGCAAATAGGCCTTTATAAAATACTTATACCAACCCGACGCGGCGGAGAACCAGAATCACTTTCACCCTCCTGGTGAGGTGGAGTAGCCTGGATCACTTTCACCCTCCTTATGAGGCGGAGTAGCCTGAATCATTTTCACCTTCCTCGGTATGGCGGAGTAGCTCGAATCACTTTCACCTTCTCTGATGCGGCAAAGTAGCAGGTGGCCTTTTGACACCAAAGGGGTTTTCTTCCCAAAGCTTTGCTCAAGATGAATAATGACATATAGAGGAACTTAGATGCAAGTTGGACGAAGCAACCATGTGGAATTCTCTCTCACACTAATTTAAAACTCAGAATGGTCCTCTTTCTCTCTCACAATCTCACCCTTTCTCTCCCTTGCTCAAAGCCCTTTCTTTAACGCTTTCTCATAGAAGCCTCAACCCTATGATTGCCAAAGACCTCTACAAAGTCTATTAAGAAAGCTTAAACATTGTAGAATCAAGCTCGTACATTATGATTAGTTCGTACAACACCAAATTTGTGTGTACAGTACATAATCCAATTCGTACAGTTCTTCAAAGCTCTCGGATTGTAATACGGAGTTACCACCAATCGGTAGTTCTCACCATATATTTTGGGTTCGAGTCCAATGTTCTTTTCAGTTACATTGTAAGTCATCACCTTCCTGAACATTTTTTCCAACCCGTGTTGTTGGAATGTAAGCCCTAACTCTCTAAATTAAATTGATCAAATTTAATTTAAATCTAATTTTAAAAATATATAGCTCAACATAGTATAGTTTGAGAGGTATGAGTTTCTTAGAATCAAGTGCTCCCCACCTCTTCCTCCTTTAACTTCCATTCTAAAATTGATTTTAAGTTGTTCCAATCTTGATGCTATGCATCGTTACTTAACACAAGCCTAAGGAGTATCTTATCTCTTATTAGCTACTTTTCTTTTAACTGTTATTAAGCATGTGCCCACTATCATAGTTTCTTTAATTAGTTATGTAGTGCCATTTTACACCTTTTTAGTTTCAGTACTCTTTGGATTATAAGAAGAGGGACTAGCATATATTACAGAAACTGTAGAGGAAGATAGTTTTTACGAAATATTATACATAACACAGCGTTACTGTTCTATCTCTTGCTGTTTGTTTTGTTATCTCTTTCTTGCAGGTTTGATCCTCATCATATTGGTATCAGAGCTCAGGATGGGAGACGCAAGCAACCGGGTGGCTTCTGGAGAGGATCATAGCCTTGAAGCTCTGTGGACAGAGCACCACCAGTTGGCGAGACAAACACAGGAGATCTCCGCTAGTTTGGACCAATTTTTTGGAGAAATGCGTTGAGAATTGAGGTTGATTAACGCTCGTCTAGATCGGAATCAAAATGCTCGAACGGTAGCTCCGGTGACTATACCGGCAGCGAGACGGGGGCTCGTGACGGGCAGAGAGCGGCAACAAGATGCTTGGGCGCAATTGGATTCAGACTCTGAAGAGGAACTTAAACAATTCAGACCAGTGGAGTTGACGGACTCGAAAGAGGAGCAAGTGTTTAATCGTAAACGTCGCACGAATGTTAGGGACATATATCAAGGTGAATTCCGTGTAAAATTGGATATACCCTTTTTTGACGGAAAATTGCATATCGAAGATTACCTGGATTGGGAGAGGGGTTGTTGAAACATTTTTTGAATATATGGAGATTGGGCCGGAGAAGCAAGTTAAATATGTGGCTTGCAGGCTGAAAGGCGGCGCTAGTGCGCGGTGGCACCAAATAATCCAATCTCGGAGGCGGGATGGAAAGGGGTCTGTGCAGAGTTGGCATCGAATGAAGCAACTATTAAGGGGCCATTTTTTACCCACTGATTTTGAACAAATGTTATATATGCAGTACCAACACTGTTCGCAAGGCTCGAGATCGGTAAACGAGTATACGGAAGAGTTTTATCGACTGAGTGCGAGAAACAATCTCAATGAATATGATAATCAATTGGTCGCAAGGTATATTGGGGGCTTGAGAGATGCAATTCAAGATCGACTTGAATTAAATACTGCATGGTCGCTGTCGCAAGAAGTAAACTAAGCCCTGAAGGTGGAGACTCAATTTCCACGACAGGCCCATAGTCGGCAAGGTAGGAGAACATTTGATCATTCAGCAGATTTCAGCAAGAATTCTACGCAAGCCGCAACAGCAAATAGCAAGAAAGTTTCACTCCGATAGCTACTAATTCACCTGCTGCAGTTGGAAAGAAAATAGTTGAACTAAAGGACACTCATAAAGGAAAGGCTCCTATGAAGGAAAATCCTTATGTCAAGCCTTCAAGCATCAAATGCTTCATATGCTTTCAACTGGGGCATAAGTCGAATGAATGCCCAACTTGGGCATATATACAGTTGCTGGATGGTGAAGAAGAGGAAGAGTTGGGCAACAACAATAATGAATTTGAAGAAGAAGTAGAAGACGTGGTTGGAGATGAGGGGGATCCTCTAATTTGTGTGTTACAAAAATTGATTTTAGCTCTACGGAGACCGGCCAAGACCCAGCGTAATGCTCTGTTCAAAACCAAATGTACGATCAAAGGAAAGGTCTGTGATTTGCTGATTGATAGTGGGTGCACTGAGAATGTTATTTCTCGCGATGTGGTTCAGGCATTACAATTCAAGACGACCAATAATCCTAGCCCATATAAAATCAGTTGGGTTAAAAAGGGGATGAAGATTGCGGTGATCGACATGTGCAAAGTATCATTTTCAATCGGTCGTCACTATGCAAGTGAAATTTTATGTGACGTTGTGGATATGGATGTATGCCATTTGATACTCGGAAGGCCTTGGCTATTCGATGTTGGGGCAATTTATGACTGCAGAGCGAACACTTACACCTTTGATTGGAAGGGTAAGAGATTGAGATTGTTGCCCCGTTCTCCTGACCAAGAGGCCAATACATCGAATGCCAAAACAGCCTTATTTGTTGTTACCCGAGAGGCTCTGCTTAATGCTTGGAAAGAATCCGCTTGCATCATGTCCTTAGTTATCAAGGAACAGAATTTCACAACAGAGGTAGATACCTTGCACGTTGGTATTAGTAAGTTACTACAACAATTTGCTGATATTACACCCCCTGAGTTGCCAGCCGAGCTGCCCCCAGTTAGAGCAATTCAACATCAAATCAAATTAACGCCCGGAGCTTCATTACCAAATTTGTCGCATTATCGGATGAGTCCAAATGAGCACAAGATTCTACAGCAAATTGTTGATGAATTACTAGATAAGCAACTAATACAATAGAGCCTTAGCCCCTATGCCGTGTCGGCACTATTGGTACCAAAGAAAGATGGTAGCTAGAGGATATGCATAGACAGTCGCTCCATAAACAAGATTACAGTTAAGTTTTGTTTTCCAATGCGAAGGATGGAAGATATGTTAGGGAATTTGTCAGGAGCACAAATCTTCTCCAAATTAGACTTGCGGAGCGGCTATCACCAAATCAGGATTCGACCTGGTGACGAGTGGAAGACAGCATTTAAAACTCGCCAAGGATTATACGAGTGTAAAGTCATGCCATTTGGCTTGTGCAATGCACCAACAACATTTATTAGATTGATGAATGAAGTATTGAAGCCATTTCTTAATAAATGTTGCGTTGTGTATTTCAATGATATATTAGTCTTCAGTACAACATTGAAAGACCATATACAACACTTAATAGCAATCTTTGAGACCTTGCAGCAAAACAAGCTTTATTTAAACATAATCAAGTGTGAATTTGCAACCACACAGGTATCCTTTCTTGGTTTCTTAATCTCGGCGGAAGGAGTAAAGGTGGATCCACGAAAAATTGCTGCCATAGTGGAATGGCCGACGCCCCGTAGCTTCTTTGATGTTCGCAGTTTTCATGGGCTGGCGAATTTTTATCGGCGTTTTATCAAAGGATTTAGTGTGGTTATGTCACCAATTACTGATGTCTTAAAACAGCAGCAGTTTTCATGATCCGATGAGCAGCAAGAGAAGCTTTGAATCTATTAAAGCTACCTTATCTACAGCACCCGTCCTAGCATTACCTGATTTTGATAAGCCGTTCACAGTGGACACAGATGCCTCCATGGTGGGAATTGGTGCAGTGTTTTCCCAAGACAACAAACCTGTGGATTTTTTCAACGAAAAGTTGAGCCCATCCAGGCATAAATGGACTGTTTATGAGCTGGAGTTGTATGTTGTTATTCGAGCATTGAAGCAGTGGGAACACTATTTGTTACATCAAGATTTCGTTCTTTGTAGCGATCATAAGGCCCTCCAATATATCAATACACAAAAGAACATTAACAGGATGCATGCTCGCTGGATCATATTCTTACAAAAATTTAGTTTTGTATTAAAACACAAGAGTGGGACACAAAATCGATGCTTTGAGCTGGCGGGCAATACTTCTAACCCAACTGCAAACAGAGTTTTCTAGGCTGGAGTATCTCTAAGACTTGTATCCTGAAGATGAATACTTCCATGATATTTGGTCTAAGTGCAAGAACAGAGAACCTGTAGCCGGGTATTGCATACGACAAGGTTTTCTCTTCAAAAACGGGTTGTTGTGTGTGACTAAATCGTCTTGGAGGCAGCTTATAATACAAGAGGCTCATGCTGGAGGATTGTCAGCACATGTTGGGCGGGATAACACCATTGCACAGTTGCAAAAACGTTTCTTTTGGCCTCACTTGAGAAGTGATGTTACCAAATATGTACAGAGATGCTTTATATGCCAAAGTTACAAGGGCGGAAGATAGAATACTGGTCTATATCAACCACTGCCTATTCTCGACTCAATCTGGGAAAGATTTGAGCTTGGATTTCGTATTGGGACTTCCACGAACGAAGCGCGATAATGATTCTATTATGGTTGTGGTGGATTGATTTTCAAAAATGACGCATTTCATCGCGTGCTAGAAGACGTTTGATGCTCTCAATATTGCAAAACTTTTTTAAGGAAGTTGTACGTCTTCACGGTATTCCCATATACCTCACTTCAAATCGGGATGTAAAGTTCATATGCCATTTTTGGCGAGAGCTTTGGAAATGTTTAAATACACAAGTTCAATTAAGCTTGGCTTATCACCCTCAAGTGGATGGCCAAACCGAGGTAGTTAACTGAACACTTGGTAATCTACTTCGTTGCCTTGTCCAGGAGCATCCTAAATTATGGGATGATATACTTGGTCAAGCTAAATTTGCGTTCAATTCCATAACAAATCGTTCCACGGGTATGTGTTCGTTCAACATTGTTTATACAAAAATGCCTAACACTGTTCTTGACATTGCAGTTCTTCCCAAAAGTCAAAGCAAAGCTGCTTCCATGCTAGCTGATCAGTTTACCAATTTGATATCTAATGTACGACTCAAGCTTCAGGAATCATCTCAACATTATAAAACGGCTGCGGTTGTACATAGAAGAGAGCAAATCTTTAATCTAGGAGACTTGGTATTCGTTCGTTTGCGTAAGGAACGACTACCGCCAGGCAATCACTCCAAACTCAATAGGAGGAAATGGGACCCATTTCCTATCAGCAAAAGGATCAACGACAATGCTTACGTTGTAGATCTTTCTCCAGAATTCACTACATCCCACACGTTTAATGTTGTTGATATCTTTGCTTATATTCCCCCAGATGATAGTTCACTTAATCTCGAATAGGTGTGCATCGATTCTTCTCGCGGTGGGGGCGAATGATGCGGTGCATCGTTACTTAACACAAGTCTGAGGAGTAACTTATTTCTTATTAGCTAATTTTCTTCTAACCGTTATTAAGCATGTGCCCACTATCATAGTTTCTTTAATTAGTTATGCAATACCATTTTACACATTTTTAGTTTCAGTCCTCTTTGGAGTATAGGAAGAGGGACTAGCATATATTACACAAACTGTAGAGAAGGAAGACAGTTTTTACGAAATATTATACAGAACACAGTGTTATTGTTCTATCTCTTGCTGCTTGTTTTGTTCTCTTTTTTGCAGGTTTGATCCTCATCAAATCTCCTTTTAAATTACCAAAAAATTAAATCTTTGTTAATAATTTTTAAAAATCAAATCATGCAAAATTGTTAGCCAATGTTTTGATAAAATAATATAAATTAAATTATTATTTTATTCAAAAGTGTTTCTAAGAAATAAATGCTTATGATGTAAATAGCCATAGGGCAAGCCCTTATGAAGAACTAGTATCCTATAATAAAATAAACTCTGTTGATCAAATATGTCAAGCAATAAAAATCTCTAGTTAAAATATAAAAATATAATTTTTGTTATTAAGTCCATAGTGAAATAATATTTTTATCCTTTGGAGTAATATATTATTTTTCATGTCGTGCTTGATCACAAAATATTCTCGTCCGTTGAGGAAGATAATATTCCACCAACAACGCCAATGAAGAATGACATGTCAAGTCTAGTAATAGTTAAATAAACTAATTTACCAATTAACCTACAATATTGTGATGGATTATTGAAACATAAATCATAATTTGTTATATTTTTAGTATTCATAGGTGCATCAGCAGGCTTGCACCTAAGGAACATATTTTCTTTGAGAGAGGGACATTCCCTTTTTACTAAAGGCAAACTTAATTCTAAGAAAGTACTCGAGTCACCCCAATACTTTGGTGACAAAGCATTTTTTGTAAATTGTATTTATGTCGAGATATTATGATGGTAACTAATCATGTGTAAGATTAGGGGTGTCAAAATGGGTCAATGGGTCGGGCTCAGGTCCGACCCAAATCCTTTCAACCCTCCCGAACCCTCAATGTGTAATTGGCCATCGAAGTAGGGTATGTCCAGTTTAACATGAAATTCACCTTGCGGTTTGTGCTGGACAAAACAGTGATGCGGTGGGTCATAGTAGTGTTGGTAGTCGCCTTCTATAGAATTTTAGTTGTTGATCTTCTCTTCAGTTTGAAACATAAACTGAGTTGTTGGGGTTAGTAATCTTCTAGAGTTTGAAACATAAGTTGCACTTGTTGGTTTTCGATGCCGGTTTTCCATTCGTGGTAAAGGTGTGGTTGCCGTGACCGCTTTTCGCGTCCCCGAGTTCATGTGTTCGATTCCTTTCAGGACTTGGATATCTCTTTGTACCTTAGTCGATATTCGAAAGAACTTAGCAGTAAGGCATTCTAGTTGCTGTGAAATGTTTAATTGAGCTGCCCACAGGGCGCCCAAGCTCCGATCACCATATGGTGCTTGTTGTTTGCAGCCTTCCCCCATGAATGTCCTGAGCCGAGCTCTGATTCAAGTTTGATGTAGCAGCTGCATAAAATAGAAAATAGGAAAACAGGCAACAAAGAAAAGAGCAATAGCCAAAGTATAATTTTCTGTATTGTAAAAGAACTGCTGCTATTTGTATCACCCCTCCTCTTACTACCATGGTTATAATGGTTAAAAGTAAAAAATGTACTATCAAAACTAAAACAAGAAATAAAGCTGCTATTATGGTACTTGGCAAAATAGAAAATGGTATATTGTACTGTTGGAGTATGATAGTCCTCATCATATGATATTATAGGATGTTTAATACCTCTTCTATTACTGAACAAAATAATGAACGGAAATGTGGTTTTATAAAGCTGGTCCTAAATAATTGGGATTAGGCTACTCCTAATGATGATGGATGACAGATTTTGTTAATGTGAATAAATTAAAATTCTATAGAACATAAAGCTTAGATGCACACTATTTTTTTTTTCTCTATATTTTTTATCCTTGTTATGCTGTTACATTATGCAGAATCCTGATCATGTTCTATATTGTTAGGGGATCCATTGTATGATATGATTCCAATATACTTGGATGTTTTCCGTGGAGAAATGTGCTTTCTGGATAGACTTTTGGAAAGTTACAATCTTCCTTTAAATCCAAAAAAGCTGAATGATGATGGGCTTTCTTCTGGACTAGCAGAAAATGACAAGTTCAAAAGGCTTTCGTACCGTGCCATGTAAGTTACAATGCAACCTGATATAGGCTTCATTTGGGACAGTTTTTATTGCTTCTTAAAGCACTTTTTAATACAAAAATTAAAAATTTTATACTAAACAGCTGCTTTAAAAAGTAACAAAAAAAACCGTCCCAAATGAAACCATAATGTTCAAATGCACTCCTCGTTTGTTGAATTAAACACTTAGGTCTGAGATACTATCTCCGAATATTTCTTGCTTCAGGATAGTTTTGTTTCCTGGATTGTGCAGCTCTCTATGACTATTTCATCCTGTTAAGAAAATTATCAGTTTATCTCAGCGTTTATTCATGTTGCTGCTTGTACAGGTGCTATTGTATTCTACACAAGGAGAACGTCCTTGGAGCCATTTTCAGTTTGTGGAAGGAACTGAGAACGGCCAAATCCTGGGAAGAAGTGGAAGAGGCTGTGTGGGGAGACTTGAATAACTACCAACACACTGATCTATGATCTAAATGTTTGATGAAAGTTAAGGTTTCGTTTGGGACAACTTTCGTACTGCTTCTTTAAGAAACAGTTTTTAAGTATAAAATTTTCTAATTCAAAAAATTTTTGTACTAAAAAACTGTTTTAGAAAGCTAGAAAAAAGTTGTTCCTAACGAAGCCTAAGTTATTCAAAATTCTGAACTGCATCAATTTATAGTGCATACCTCTTCATTTTCCATTCTTTGTGTGATCTAAATAATTCAAAATACATTTAAGGTATGCTTTGCCATCGAAATACATAAAAAAAATTGCATGTTAGAATGCATGCTACAGATTAAAACGCACAGAGGATCGTAAAGGGAAATTCTTCTGTAGAAAAAGAAGCCAACAGATATAGCAGGTTGTTTCCTCCATTCTTCTACAGAAATGCCATACCCTCCAGAAACTGAAGAGTTGGGGTCTTCTTCAAAGATGTAAGCTTTGATCGAAATCCTTTGCCTAATAAATCTCTGTAGACTCTAGTTTTCTTCATCTTTTATCATATTTTTTTGTGAAACTTTGGATTTTGAAAAGATTTTGGATGTTGATATGATAATGAAAATTTGATGAATTTTAAACTTTGTTGAATTTATTTTGAGATAAGTATAAATTATTAAAAATTAATTAAAATTTTAATTATTTGAGTAGTTGTGATATGATATTTATCTTGACAAAAAATTTAGTTAGATATTTTGGCCACAATTTATTTTGGTAAATTTGCCGGCTGCATTAGCTAAATATTATGTGGAATAAGTTGGCAAAATTTAGATTTTGCACTTTCAAGATACTATTGGCAATTTTTAATTTTTTTTCTTCTATAAACTGATTTATTTAATGAATTTTAACTGGTTTTAATTAATTGCATTTAAACATATTTCATATCAAATATTCTCATAAATTTTTTTTTATGATTTTAAAATATTTGAATTTGTTTTAAAAGTAGTGCAATATTTTTCACTCGTATATATTGTGTTTATTTTAAAATGAATTAAATGGCAATGAAATCCATGCTGATTAAAATTTTAATTTGATGTTTTGATACTATTTTAGCAAAAGGACGGGTATGTTGGCACATATTAATAGGTTAGAGTTGTTTGAATAAGGCTGATTATCCATTATTCTCAAAAAAGAAAAGGCTGGAATAGAGCAAGCTTTGATTAAGGGATTATTTTGTTGGCTGGAAAAAGAAATGTTGTGTAAATAGAATAGGTTGGAGTTGTTTGAATAAGTGTAAAATGAATGTATGTGATAATTATTATTTTGTTTGGCTTGAAGTAAAATGAATGCAACATAAATTGCAAAGAGCATGGTGGTAGGTGGCCAATATTGATAGCGGTGGTGGCGGGTGGTAGGGGTGTAAGTGAGTTTGGTTGTCGTGAACTCGTCTCGCTAACAACCTCGAGAGTAGAGTTTATTGAGTTTCCAGTTCAAGCTCGAGCTTGTAATCGAGCTCGTATACTAAATGAGCAAGAGTTCGAGCTTTTCAATCAACTCGACTTCGAGTTCTTTAAAACTCGAGCTCGTATACTAAATGAGCAAGAGTTCGAGCTTTTCAATCAACTCGACTTCGAGTTCTTTAAAAAAGCTTGAATAATTAAGTCGAGCTCGGGATCTAGCTAAGTATGAGCTAAATGAACTTATCGATAATGCAACTACTTGATTCAACTCGTTTACACCCTTAGTCGTCGGTGACCAGTGGTGGTGGTTGGTGGCTACTGGTGATGGTGGTGTTTGGTGATGGTGGAAGCGATTGTTGGCGGGGGTGGGTGGTGATGCAGCGCCGCGGCGCTCGAACACCCAACATTGAGACGCTTAAGTAGTAGGATTTTTTTTAGATTTGGGCAAAATTCACTTTAGACTATGAGGACTTATTTTAGAGTACATACCATCTTTTTTAAGTATTAAAATGCTTCAAAACACATGTAAATATGTTAAAACGCAAAAGTTCAAATATTTACTTTTTTCCAATCAGGTCGGAACATATCAATCCAAATGTTATATTGGAGGCGTCACAATTAGTGGCCGGTAGTGGCATACGATGTAAGTGGAGGGTGGCAGTGTGGTGCGGCATCGGGCGATGGTGGTGGTCGACGGTGGGCGATAGTAGGCACGAGGCGATGACGAGCGGTGGCAATTGCAATGATTTTTTGGGCATTTCAAACTTGCATAAATATGAAAAATTTCAAATACACAAAAAGTGAATTAGAGGGTGAATTTTTAAATGTACTAAAATTTTACCCTACATTTATTTTGCTTCAAATCAAATATCAATATTCTAAAAACCCTTATGTTTACCAAATAGTCACCAATTTTTTTTTAATGAATTTTATAAATAAGATTTATTAGGCCGTTTTTAAAAAACTCTGAAGAACCTTATGCGGGCTTAAGCAAGCTTAAGAAATAGAATACACTTGGTTGAATGGATTTAGATGAATATAACTTTATTTTACATTATAGTTTTATATTAGCGTTTCATTTCAATATGATTAACGGTAGTAAATTTATTTGAGGTTTGATTTTAAATAAAATAGGTGTAAAATATAATTTTGTAGGAGTTTTGAATTATTAGTGTTTGATTGATAAAAAAAAATTCAATGTAAGGTATTTTTGTTCATTGTTGAGTAAAAGTAAACTCACCCAACCAAACAATTTTGTCACCACCTACTGTAGGCCGCCCGTCGCCGCCGTCCACCAATTGCTGCTATCGTGGTTCACCATTGTCCATAGTTGACTACCACCACAGCCCCCATCCACTGCAATTGCCGGTTACTTGCTTTCGTAGGCATTGTAATTACCCGCCATTGGCCCCCACCACCACTACCGTCGTGATGAGTTTGTGCAATTGCGTCAGCAAGTTCAAGCTGATCTGATCCAGCAATTGCAAAATTTGCAGAAGCATTTTCAACATGTTTAGCCACTAACCACTACCAACGGAGCTGCCATGGCAACCATTCCTCCCCACGATGAAAACTGGAGATGGGAGGCTGGTTTAGAGATTGGCATCCCAGAGTTTCATGACGGTTTACAGGAGGATGAATTCATCATATGGATTCATATCATCGGTTGTATTAGTGATGTTGCGTTCAGGAGTATTGCGGTGGTAGAAAAATATAAAGTTTAGTGTCTTAGCGTTATACGAAAATCTGACACGCAATCAGATAAGAGAGATGATCTAGTATTTATGAGACACCAATATTTTTACGTGTAAACCCTTGAAAAGGGGGGAAAACCACGGGGCTTAGCCCATTTCGAATGAATCCACTAGTATTGTAGTTGATTACAAATGAGGTCCTTCCCAAGGGAAGGTCTTAGCTTGATGTACATCTTATAGAGTACATTACATGGTGAGAATACAAAGCATCAATGTTGATGTGTTTGCTTGTTCTGAAGGACTGTAGTCGGTGTGCGATGTAAGTCAGAAGGACTGTAGTCGGCAGGCAATGGAAGTCGGAAGGACTGTAGTCGACGGGCGACGTAAGTTTGAAGGACCATAGTCTACGGGTGACGAAGGTCGGAAGTACTGTAGTCGGCGAGCAACGTAAGTCAAGGGGACCGTAGTTGGCGTGCGATGGAGGTAGGAAGAACTGTAGTCGACGGGCGACGTAAGTCAAGGGGACCGTAGTTTGCGGGCGATGGAGATTGGAAGAACTGTAGTCGGCGGGCGATGTAAGTTTGAAGGATTGTTGTCGGTTAGCGACGTCAGTTAGAAAGACCGTAGTCTGTGAGCGACGAAGGTCGGAAGGACTGTAGTCGGTGGACGACCTAAGTCAGGAAGATCGTAGTCGTCTGGCGATGGAGGTCGGGCAGAATTTGGCGTCACTTGGTGGTCTGGCGGAATTCTGGCGTCATATGGAGGTCTGGCTGAATTCCGGCGTCACTTGGAGGTCAGGCGAAATTCTGTCGTCGCTTGGAGTTCGGGTGAAACTACAATGTCGCTAGAACGTAGGGCAGAACTCCGTCGTTGCTTGAACGTCGGGCAGAACTCTGGCGTCGGGCAGAATTCCGGCGTCGGGTAGAGAATTTCGACGGCGGTGGTCGAGGAGGATTTCTTCTCTCCTATCCTTCTCTTCTTCTTCTTCTTCTTCTCTTCTTCTTGCTTGGGCCTTGGCTTGGGGGCCCCTCTCATGAGAAATGAGGGGTCTATTTTTGGAGTGACATGGTCCGTAAATAGGTGAGAGACCAGGGGCGAATCGGGAGTGGTTCAAATGGACGACTGATATTGAATCCCTTGATCATAAACCGTTCGTCAGATATTTGAAGGCCTTAGTGATGTCGGAATTTCGCGATCTTGGGCTCGTTGGATTCATCTCGTCGAGCCGCTCAATTCGACTATAAGTATGTTAAGTTTGGAAACCGTTTGGTAACTCAAATTGTGGTTCGAACCTTCCAACAGCGCTCTGGGTCCTTGATTTGGACCCATTTGGGCTCGGATTGAGTCGAATTTGGTATCTTTGGATTCGTATTTCCGCGAGGATCAGTTCGATAGTAAGTTTGTTGAAATCGAAGTTCAGATGATCCCAGAATTAATTTTTGAAGTTTCCAACTTGAATTTTTTCTCGAGATTCAAGCTTGATCAAGATAATTTTTCGATGACATATCAAGTGAAAAAATGATGGTTGACTTTTCTAGGTCTGTTAATGATAAGTCACGCCGTCAAGCCCATTTTTTTAGTTTTGTCTAAAACTATTCAGTTTTGTCTAAAACTATTCAGTTTTGTTTATGAAGAAGTAAAAAAAAAAAAATGACTTTTGATTCCTTTGTTCCACTATAATTTCTTCTGTTTTGTTTATCTTATTTCTCTAAAAATTTCTAACATTGTGTGTAAGAGCCTGACTTCGACTGAAGTGAGCATCGAATTTTTGGATTGAATCAAAGCTTCAGAAGATTTCATTTATTTTTCTGAAAAAAGGTGTGTGATTCTCATTCGAGTATTTGAGAAATCTTCTATAGCAACAAGCACTATTTCTAATCAAAGGAACATGCAAAAATTAACTTTTTCATACCCGGATAAAAAACTTGATAGAAAGTTAGTCAAAATAAATTTAGGTCCTCTCAGATTTTTTTTTTTGTATGCTACTGATCTCCAACAACACTAGTGCTTGCAATTTCAAATAAGGTAATGATTACCTTCTCCATCAAAGTTGACATTTGTCGTCATCATTAAAGTTGATGCACGACAATCACAATAATGTTGATGCATGCCATGACCAACATCATTGATGTCTATTGTTTCCATCAATGTTGATTTCCATTGTCGACACTAATATTATTATTTTTACACAAAAAGATTAGACTATTGCATTTGACACCAACATTGATAAGTCCACCACCTTTGTTAGCATAGTTTTCTATGGTATAAAAAGAAAAATTGCGAGGACCCCTAATAAACTCTTCGTGGTAACTCCAACACCTTCAGAAACGTTCTACATCTAAATCATCTCCCAAAGTCTATGGCCTCGTTCGAGACAATTTTTTTGCTGATTTCTAAAATAACTTTTTAGTACAAAAAATTTATGAATTAGAAATTTTGTATTAGAAAGCCGGTTTAGAAGGTAGCAAAAAAGTTTTCCCAAATGAAACCTATGTGTACTACTACAAATAGATAAACGCTAAACAAATTATTTGAAATTTGGGTAGTAATCAGGCCCACTATTCTTAGGCTTTATTTGTGATAAATTTTTTACTATTTTTTAAGATAATTTTTTAATATAAAATATTGAATTAAAAGTTTTTATATTAAAAAATTACCTTAATAAAAAATAGTAAGAAGGCTACAATCTCAACATTTGAATTTATTAAAAAGAGGCATCTGATATTTAAAAGACTAATAAATTTATCTCAGAAGGCCGAGACGGGGGGATGACTTTCTTGAGATAAAAAATAAAGATTTTTTTTTTTTAAATAATTACGTTCACACTTAAAAATTTGTCCATCAATTGCCAAAGAGAGATCACTCAGCTCACACAATCTCTAATCCTACGGCTCCCATCTCTTATATTTATAACTCGCAAAGCTTTTTAAATAGAATAGGTTTTCCACTTTTCTTCTAACCCTAACCGGCGGCTGCTTCGTTCCCTCTCGTTCCACACTCTCGCTGCGCCGATTCTTCGAATTATTGAACCAATATGAAGGTACTTTGTTTCCCATTCGAGATTTACAAAGAAGCAGAAAGAATTCAGTATTTTTATTTTGTCCATTGACATTTTTGGAGCTGTGTGGAGATTGTGAACCCTTGTTGTTTTATGTGTTGCAGTTCAACATTGCGAATCCCACCACCGGCTGCCAGAAGAAGCTCGAGATTGATGACGATCAGAAACTGTAAGTTTTTTGACTTATAAATAGGTTTATGCTCTGTAGGTCGTGGGTTTTGTGTTTTTGTTGATGCTTCGTCTGATTAATTTGTCTGTTTCCGTATTTTTTTTGCTTTCGTTTTCCTTGAATTGTTTTTTGAAGCTAGAACTCCCACTTCCTTTTCTGAGGATTTTTTTTTCCTTCTGAGAAACGCAATTTCTGCAATTCGTTTGAGGAGGGCTCGATAGGGCATTTCATTTCGATTTTTACAAGGATCGCGTAGGTGCCAAACGGCTAAATTGACATCCTTGGTTAATAGTGCATGATAAGCGCTGCTTATCTTGCACTGGACATAGGCGCGATTAAGCTAAGCCGACCTTCATCCTAGCTTATCTCAACTTAAATCTCCCTAATTATCTTTTTCATTTAATAATTCAAAGAACCCAATTAAACAATTTTCTTAGCTCATCCCAACCCAGAGTAGCTTAAATTTTGTCAAACAAATTAACTCAGCTTAAAGTTTTCATTTAGCTTATCTTAAGACCTGACCAAAAAGGGCCAATTATTCTGAGAGAAACAAGAATATCCAATTTGTTGTTAACCTGGGTATGGGTGGCTTGTTGATCAAGGAACCAATGCAGACTAGAATCCTGAGGTGCAAATTGGAATGAAAGAGTACCTTTGTTTAAATCCCTGGATTCTACATATATTTATCCTATGATTTCTGTTTCTATTATACTTCCTTTACTGTTTGAAGTACGGTACATGTCTGATAAATGCCAATATTCTTACTGTCATATTGTCCTTGACATATTCTAGCTCACTCTTTTATAGAGGATATCTAATTTCATATTTTTTGTATATGTGGGGAAACTAACAAGCGGATTTTTGGCATTTTCACTTAACTGGTATCTTGATGGATATTGATCTAACTTTGAAGTGCAGCTTCATTCTGTTGTTTAGTGGGTGATTGTTTGACAAAATTTTTCATAATACACATAAGGGAGTTCTGATCTTGTGTAATATCAACAATATATGTTTCCTTATGAATTGTATGATCAATAAGCATAATTGATATTTTTTTTCCTTAAAATGTCATTACCTTTGTATTCCAATACTAATTTTTTTCTGATCACGTATTATATAAGCCTAAATAATGGTAAAAATTTGTTCATTTGATTTTAGCTTTTTCAATTTTAGGGAACTCTTTAATAGTTTTTTTTTGGGAATTTTCGCCTGTAGTACCTTAATGTATTTTGATTTAACTTTTAAGTGCAAGTACATTCAGTGTTTGGAGAGTGATTGTTTGGTATTCATTGTTCATAATATGCATGCATAATAGATTTATGAGCTTAGTTATAGATGTTTATAAAACATATATTATAAAGCTTTATTACTTGTTCATTTTAACACTATTTTTTTGCATGGTTCTGCATATTGGTAGTCCAAATAATTGTTAAAATCTATCATATTGTTGATTTTGTGTTGTGATTTCTTTGCCTGTGAATAATTATGCTTTTATGGACAATAATTGGGAAAATTCTTCCCTGGTGACACTTTATGTAATCTTGTTGTTATTTACCTTTAGTCTTTACAGAGATCTTGACAAGTTTGAAGGCCTCACGCATATGAGCTCTTGAAATGTCTGGTTGACAGTGATAATCTCTTTGTTGTATCACTTTGTTTTAAGTTTCTTCCGTTTGGCCAGCATATATCTCTTGCTTCGAATGCCAAGCTGATATTTTCCTCTTAGGCAGTGCATATTTCTGCATTGTCTCTTAATTTTTTTTTTGTGTTTGCCATTTTAGCTTGCTCCCATGTCTTTAATTGTGAGTTCCCCAGCGGCTATTTTGTTAGAACATTTCTAAAGAATTAAGGACTTGAGCGTTGAACAATAAATGTGAAATTGGCCTCCTGTATAGATTTGGGAACCTTTTCTTTTCCACCTGGACTATGATAATTTTGCAGATCATCTTGAAGTGGAATGATATTTGTGTTGGGGGCGTGCAAATTAAAATAGTCTTGAGGAGTGAAGCTTGAATTTTCAGGAACAGTTTATATTGAGGTTTTTTGAGGGTAGGCAATACTTGATTTAAAAAAAAATCTCTTTCATTTCACAAATCAGAAATATTAAAATTTTTCACGATATGAAGTTTTTTCTTTGGGCTTTTTTGGTTGTATGCATTTGAAATACATGCCTTTAAAGAATGCAGGGTAAACTAGTATTCTATTAACTTGGAATAGTTTGGTTAGTGTTAACGAATATGCATGAAAATCATTTTTTTTCTGTTTTCTTTGCTGTATAATTTGAAGAATGATACTCCAATAAATTAGCTGATAAAATCTCCTTCCTTCAAAGTTCGATTAATATAACAGGCTTACTCTGTAAATTTCATTTAAAAATGCTGCAACTAATTAATAAAATTTTGGAACAAGTGCTGATCCTTTAAAGGCTGACCTTGAGGAAATATACTGCTTGGAATAGAAGAATTTCTTCCGCAAGTTAGCTTGAGAAACTTATAAATTTCTGTAACAAATCAAGATGGTAACCTATTAATTTGTGCAAATATAACCAACTACTCTTTTCTGTTCTCAATCCTAGCGGGGCTTGCAAAGAACTAATTTTATGGACTCAAAAGGGTCACTTGTTGGGATGGAGTTGAGTCACATGCGAATGGGGTCGGGTGCAATGATGCATTTATATTCAATCAAATTAGTAGAATTTGGAATTCATAAAAATAAAGGCTTGTAAGTTAGGTAAATGAAATTCATAGAAATTAAGGCTTTTAAGTTATGGTTAAAAAAATCTTTTCTATGCTTGTATTATTTATAGTTGGCCAAGTTTTGAGTCACAACTATTGTATCCTTGTTTAATGGTTATTTCTTATTTTATTTGTGCGAAACTTGCTATTCCTTATCAGTTTATAAGAGCAGGGTAAATAGAAATATTTTCCCCATCATTTTCTTTGGGAGCAGCTCTGGTTCTTTTTTTCAAAGGAATAGGATAGGGTGAAGGAATTGAAATTTAATATTAACACGCGAATCTGAAACACCATAGGATACAAAATTGTTAGTGTAAAATATTTTCTTCTAGCCGTTACTGTTAGACAGTATATAACTGTTTTTATCGCGTTATTGAGAAGATTCCACAAAAGTTAGACATTGAGAAGTGCTTGTATTTTGGGATACTGTTAGACAGCTTGTTGAGAAAGTGCTTGTTAACTGTTCCTTGAAGCTAAAGCTTTATTTGGTTGGATTATTTTATGGCAATGGTGCTCTGTTAAGTGATTACAACAAAATTGTTACTGTTGTATTTCAGGGGAAACCTGACACTTCGATACAGAATGAAATGAATGCTTCTGGTGAAAATCAGGAAGCTGAACATAAATTATTTTAGCTTTTCATTTCAGACAACTCGCCTCACGGATATGCACACCAGGAAGTTGAAATTTCTCATCTTGAAAAATATGTTGTTGTAGACGGATCCATCAAACTAGTGACGAATAATGGATCTTTTTAGAATGGGAATGGTGATTCCATAGCACTGCAAATAGAAGGATTGAATTTCAGCATCATAATGGTAAATCTAGAGTTGATACTGAGCATAGCTTGGATTCAGGTATATCAAAGCTTGATAGAAGGTCATATCTAAGTTCTCGCAAAGGAGGAAGAAATGTTTCATTGCAATTGTCAATTAGTAATGATCATTATGGAGTTTATAGTAAGAAAAAAGCTTGGAGTAATTTTGACAAAAAGCTTTCAAATGAAGCATGTATAAATGGATCTCAAAGAAAAGTCAGAGTAAGCTTCTCAAAAAATAAGCAAATTGCTGGCACTAAGAAGCAAAAAAGACTTAAGCATGCTAAGGCAGACAAAAAATTGATATTCCCCTCTTCTCAAAAGTTTACAATGAAAGATTTGGTTAAAGATCATAACCATGTTAAAGATATCATCGAAACAAAATCAACATGGAAGCGTGCTGAGGTCGTACAAGATACTTTTGGGCCATGGAAGCATAGGGAAGGCTTGGATGACGCAATTGTATTTCAAAGATAAAAGTATTGTGGCCAAATGATATGAGGTTTTATGATGTCATTGTTGATTCTTTAGATCAAAGTACAAGAATGAATAAAATTTTGTATGATTGTGATGTAGAGATGTTGCTTCTAAAGAAAGAACAGTGAGAGTTTATTGAAGGTGAAACTAAGATGCATGGGGTGCAGGAAAAGGATGAAACCAAACATTCTTACCAAAGGACTTGATAACTTTACCTTTATGGGAATGATTACCATTTACCAAGCTGGGAATGACAGATCTGTATTTCCCAGCTTGAGGGGAGTGTTAAATCTCAGCCGTCCCTTGGCCCTTGATCATAAGGCTAGCATGGGTATCCATGGGAGGCTCACTTGGATTACATTGTTGAATCTGAGCCATCCCTTAGTCCTTCATCTCACGGCTAGCATGACGATCCGTGGGAGGCTCACCTGGATCATGCCAATCTCCTTCTATATTAAGGTAATTATGCATGATTATATTGTTATTTGTTTCTTATATGAAATAATATCTTATTTAAAAAAATATTTTTATTTATTTCTTTATTTAGACACCTTGTATAGATCTATAAATAGGGATAGATTCATATAATAAAATGAAGTCTTTTCCCACTCGAATTCTCTGAATTTAAGAGTTCTATTAGTATAATCATATATGTGGTTCATGTTCCTAAAGTTAAAATCTATGCCATCTTCTCTAAACCTACACACACCTACACAATAATTATGTATGTGATCTTATTGATGAGATTTTAGTTTTTGAATATTCTTTTGAAAATATTTACGATATGCAATTACAATCTAAATCTATATCTAGTGTTTTTGAATCTAAATTTGCATGTACAATAGGTCATGCTTAAGAATTTGAGCCCATGTTTGTTAAGTGTTAGAATTAGAGCCTAAAAGCAAAATTAGGCATGATATCATGTTTGAAATGGAACTTCTAATATAGATGAACATATGTTTGAATGTTAAATTAAATCAATAATATCTATTGCAGTTGATAAATAAATTGAGCAATTTGAAAATGAAAGTGTTAAAGAATTATTTGTTGATATTATTTCTATGATGAATGATTAGATTATATTTATTGTATCTGGTTCTTAGTTTATTGATATATTGATCCGTAAAAAAAATCAAATGGAGAGAGATTGTGGTAACAATAATAAGAAATTATTAATAAAAATGTCTCGACATAAATTTAAAATTGTCTAATTAGTTAATTTGAAATGTGCATAATTCATTACAACTATTTAAGCTATCAGAATTCGGTTCTTTAAGGAGATTATCTATTCATTTAATCTACTAGAATTAATTTCTTTAAGGAGATTATCCATTCATATTTGCGTTTTATATTTATGATTTGTTTGTTTTAAGGTTGGAGTAGCTCTAGTGGAAGATAAGATTAGAGAGAGTCATCCTTAGATGGGTTGGTCACATAAAACAACAACATTTCGATGACCATCTTATATATATATATATATTAGATTTGAGTACCTATGTTAAGAAAGGTAGAGGTAGATTTAAAAAAATTTGGTTAGAAAATATTAGAAATGACACTTCTTTATTAGATTTAAAGGAAAATTTAACTCTTTAAGAGGATGGAATGGAGAAAAAAGATTCATGTAATCGAGCCCACGTAGTTGGATAAAAGGCTTGATGTTATTGTTGTTTGTTTGTTTTAAGCTTTTTTCATGATTTCTTTCTCTAAGAATTTAATATATAGGGGTTTATTAGAATCTCATATTTATGAGGACATCAGCAGGAGATTCTGGCGTGTCTATCAGAGGAGACATCGTAGATCGACGGCTACGATTAGGAGTCTTTATTTTTTATGCATCTTATGCATTTCGTTTATTTTTGTTTTAGTTTTTACTATTGTACGTTGTACCCCTGAGAGGGATTAGCTTGTGGTGTAGTCTAGAGGGCATTTTAGTTTTTGTCTTTTGTTGTATTGAGGCCTATATATGAGGGCATTCCCTATTGTATTGGAAGATGATTGATGAATGAAATTTTAGCTCTTGTTCTTCGTTTATTTGTGAGCTCTTGAGAGAAGAGAACTTTAGGAGAGGGCCAAAGCAATACCCGACACCTGCCAGAAGAGTCTGAGCTCTCGGTTTCCCATTTCCCTTTCTTCTCACCTACCGTTGGCAAACCCCACCCAAAATCGCCGGCCAAGCCTTCTTCCCCTCTTCCCATCACCACCAGCCACTACTCCCCTCCACCCAACTCGTCGGCCTAATCCCCATTACCGCCAGCCAAACTTCACCCAAAAGCCACCGGCCAAAACTCCTTTCCCTCCTCCTCCACCCCTAGTCGCCGGCCCTAAGCCCTCTTTCTCAAGCCCTAGCCGCCGACCCCCCTTATTCCTCTACAATCATCACTTTCCTAAATTAGCCCACTATTGATTTGGAAAGTATTCTACTTCGAATTCATAGAAATTTGAATTTTGAATTCTTTCCTAATTAATATTTCATATTTTAGGAAGTTTCCCAATTACCACAAATATGAAACTAATTCAGATTTAATTCCCCAATCAACAATTAATGTAAGGATCCACATACATCGAATGTGGACACCCTTTCCTTCCCTCCTTTGGCGGGCCCCTCTATTCCCTCTCTTTTAATTAATTCTCCCTATTAAGGCTATCAATCAACACCCTTTCTTCAAGGTGGGCCGCCTCACTTATTCACCCATTAAAGGAGATTCAAATTTCATAATTATTCCCTCCTTTCCCTTGTAAAATTTAGATTTTAATTTATTGCCCCTCCACCCACATAAACCAAAAGTTGAAATTAAAGAGGCCTCTTCTCCTAGCCTTGGCCGACCTCTCCAACCTCTCCACTCCTCTTCTTCTCTTCTCCCTTATTTCATTTAAAATTATGAGAAGGTGCATGATTAAGTTTCTTGAGAATTGATTTGTGCTTACTAAAAAACTCTTGTCAGAGGTATATTGAAGTTGTTAAAGACGTGAAATAGAACATTGATTTGCATTAGTAGTAGTGCAATGAATAAAGAGTTCCTATAATTCTAAATCTAGATTGATTTGTATTATTTTTGGAGATGCTTAAGGGATATGCATGCACTACTATTTAATGATTTATAAAGCCAATCTTGAGTATTAAGTAGGAGGAGGAGGAGGAAGTGGACGAGGAGGATGAATGACGATGTTGATTTTTATTTGATTAGCCTATTTCTCTTTGTTGCAATAACTCAATTCCTGCACTACTAATGTTTTTCATTACATAATCAACTTAATAGCACGTTCTTCAGTATTTTGCGATTATGCATCCCTCAGCTTATCTCATACATGTGATGCCATCATTGTCTTTAATAAAACTTGAGTTTTTCTTTAGGGGGTTCAATTTGTTGTTTTTTAAATTTAAAGATGCCTACTTGATTTCCCCAGAGGTAACTTGGTCATTTTTTTTTCTGTTTATATGAGTTATATATTATGTAAAGGTCCATTTGTTTGCTTGAAGTTAGAAATATCATATTTTGGAAATTGATGAATTTACTTAATTCTGTTTTTGGTTTTGGTTAAATATCATTTTAAGCCAAAATTGTTTTTATCTACAAATGCCTTAAAAGCCCTCAAGTTGATTTAATTTTCACAGAAAAAATTGAAATTGTATATTTTTAGATGTTATAATAGATGTTCGTTAGTTTTAAAAACCCTATCTATCGTTAGTTTTAGCTAGTATTCTAATCGATGTTCTTTTCTTACGGATATTCGCTTGTAACTTTTTTACTGTAAGTTTGAGAGAGCACTGCATTTATATTTGGATCTTTCTCTTATTTGGTTTATCTCGGGAAGTTTTTGTTTGCTTATTGCTAAGAAGCTTCTGATATGGTGCTTTGTTTTTTAATCATACAGTCGAGCTTTTTATGATAAGAGAATCTCACAAGAAGTCAGTGGAGATGCCCTTGGAGAGGTATGACACTTGGAATTAAATAGAAGCCAAGTTCTCATTGCTATCAATTTTCAGTAAGGACTGATGGGAATGTTATTCCTAATTTCCCTGCTCTACAGGAATTCAAGGGTTATGTTTTTAAGATCATGGGAGGATGCGACAAGCAGGGCTTTCCCATGAAGCAGGGAGTTCTAACTCCTGGACGTGTTCGTCTGCTACTTAGTAGAGGTGTGGTTGTTTTTCGTTCTATAACAAAGCCCTACATGGGGTCCTAGTTGGGTACCCATACTTTACTCGTTGGGTACTCATGCTTTACTCGGACGGGCTTCGCCCAGCCACACCCACCCATGGTGACTTACGGGATGCCATACCCACCTATACCCACCATCCATACCCACCTATACCCACCCATGGTGACTTACGGGATGCCATACCCACATATACCCACCATCCATACCCACCTATACCCACAAACTTTTCATATTTTTTGAACGCATCCTTCCATTGATTGATGGCCTTGAGGTTTGTTACCCTTTGCTCTAATTGCAAACTTTCAAGACGCATATCAAAATTTATCGTAGTCGCAACGTGGTTAAGTGTTGCACACTATGTAGCGAGGATTGCAGTAATATAAGATATACGGTGATTAGCAATGTAATTCGATTTATCCCCCAATATGGAGTACCCACCCACAAGGTCATGGGCGTATCCATACACACCCATACCCAATATACCCATTGGGTATGAGTGGGTACGTGGGTGGGTGTGAGTATGGGTACCCAATATAGGACTCTATTCTATAACTAGCATTTATATTTCCTGCATTTAGCGATGTGATACTTTCTTTAGATAAGAAGAGTTGGCTTTCAATACTCTTCTTTCTTGCTGCTATGATGCCTGTGTTTTCAAAATTGGTATTTTTGTCAGGAACCCCTTGTTTCCGTGGATATGGCAGGCGCAATGGAGAGCGTAGGAGGAAATCTGTTCGCGGTTGTATTGTGAGTCCCGACCTTTCTGTTCTTAACCTGGTTATTGTGAAGAAAGGTGAAAATGATCTTCCCGGGCTGACTGACATCGAGAAACCTAGAATGAGAGGACCAAAGAGGGCCTCTAAGATTCGCAAGCTCTTCAATCTGTCCAAGGAAGATGATGTCCGCAAGTATGTCAATACTTACAGAAGGACCTTCACCACGAAGTCAGGTGGGCCAAATTAATTGTTTGTAGATAAAATATATATGTTTATAAGTAGATTAGTGCAATTAACCCTATTTCGAAGTAGTAATTTTGTAGACGTCAGTTAAATTTTATTGTATTGACATGTAGATATTGGCTAAATTTATTCACATTTAGCTGTTAGTTTATCTGATGGTTAAAATAAATGATACTAAAACAAGTTAATGACATTGTTAGATCATTCTAATTAATATTATATTATTTAAGGTAACATTGAATCAAATATAATATTCACGATTCAGAATGAATTTAATTCCAATGAAAAATGAAAATAATTGATAGTAGATTTCCGGTAGATTAATAGATGAAACCCAAAATATATACACTGTCTAACATTCTAATTCATGATGCTGATTTCAATTTTTTTTTTTAATTCTGGACCAAGAGAATAATTTGTTTTGATCTGTATCTTTCTGCCCCGTAAGTTCTCAAGTAACTCTAATGAGAAATACTTGAGTTCGCGAGCAGCCCTAACAATAATTGGTGAAAACAACAAGAAAACTTCAAGATCTCGAATGAAAACAATCCACAAATAGTAGATTGTATTATAGGAATCTAAACAAAGCAAGCACAAAGCCAAGATACAATTAATCCTCAATTCGAGAGGAGGATCGTTCTCTCCAAATCTCTAGATGATGAGTCTAGAGCCCAAGACACCAAAGAGAACTCCAAGAGAACACAATAATCAAGCATGTCCTAATCCTATTCTCTCATCCTCTTTAAATACGCATCTTCCTAATAAAAGCCAATAAAAAGCTTCCTAGAATAATCCAAATTCAAAATAGCTTCCCTATGCTTTAGCCGCCCCATTCCCTCTCTCTATTTGCTGCCCTAGGGGGGCCCCACATGCTTGGGCGGCTTTCTAAGGACCGCCGCCTCCTATAAATGTGAACCGGCCCTGGTTGGGCTAGTTTGGTCGGTTCAGGAAGAACGACAACAAATGCACATGAAAGCATTACGTTTAATCTCATCTTAGATAATGAAAATGCACAAATACAAAATGATTTGACTTTCTTCTATAGTTTTAGACTTTATGGTTTAATATGAAATTGATTATTGGTTTATCAAACCCATACTCCCTACAAAACATACCTGACATTTTTTTTTTGTATTTTGTGCTAATCTTTGCAGGTAAGAAGTGCAGCAAAGCACCCAAGATCCAAAGACTTGTGACTCCCCTCACGCTGCAAAGGAAGCGTGCTAGAATTGCTGAGAAGAAGAAGAGAATCGTTAAGGCCAAGGCTGAAGCCGCAGAGTACCAGAAGCTTCTTGCTAGTAGACTCAAGGAGCAGAGAGAGCGCAGGAGCGAGAGCTTAGCAAAGCGCAGATCGAAGCTCTCTGCTGCGTCAAAGCCGTCTCTTTCTGCCTAAACGATTTTGATGGATGAGCAATATTTACATTAGGAGGTACTTTCTTTGTTTTATTTTTGATTTGTAGTTTGAATGCTTATCTGATGGTTTTGATTCGTTATCTTTCCTTTGTTATGTCTGCTTGTTTTGTGTTTTGATAATTTGGCATTCTTAGAAACCTGACGATAAATCTTATTTATGGAATTATGTGGATTTCTTTTTCATTCATCTCTCCTGAATGCTATATGGTTGTTAATTATGTATATGTATATATGAATTTTCGTTTAATTCATAGATATGAACTCCATTAGTTAAATCACCTAAATTTGTTTTTCTTAAAGAGTACTATAGTTATTAATTTTATGAACTTTATTAGCTTATTTTTTTCTCTTTTTTTATTAGTTGGATCTTGTTATTTTCCAAAGTTTATGTACTATTTTAACAATCACATTTGAAATTTGGAGATAAATTTAAGATGATTAAGCATATCACATCTATATGCTATTTGACTCTTTTAACTATATTTGAGTGGTTTATATGTTAGAATTAGGTAGCTTGTGAGGCTATTTGTGAGAGCCCATTTTTTACCTCCACTTATTATTTTGACTTATCTTTGGGTTTATATAGATACAAATACGCTATTGATAAATTGCTTCTCGTTCTTGATTGTGAGAAAAGATATGGTGGTTTTTTTTTTGAAGCAATTGCCTCTAGAGGCACTGAACCTCCCTTCTTTACATTAAAAATGAGATTTAGGCTTCATTTGGGACGATTTTTTTTATTGATTTTTAAAGTAGCTTTTTAGTATAATAATTTTAATTTTTTACTAAAAAGTTGTTTTAAGAAGCATTAAAAAATCCGTCTCACTAAACTCTATTTTAAGAAACATTAAAAAAGTCGTGGTTTCATTCGGAACAATTTTCTTATTGCTTCTAAAGCAATTTTTTAGTACAAACATTTTAATTTTTGAACTAAAAAGTTGATTTAAGAAACAATATGAATGTTATTACAAACGAAGCTGTAGTTTGAGATAATTTTTATATTACTTTTATAGTATAAAAATTAATAATTCAAAAAAATATAGTACTAAAAACTACTCTAGAAAATAATAAAAGTTCTAAATAAATCTAAGAGGAACAACAAAAAGATCTATAGAACAAGCTCTTTACAACTACCTATGGCATTGACAGCTAGGCCATTCCAACAACTTCACCCACTCAGCTATTGCCAAATAGCAAAATAATCTTCACATTCCCCTTATTAGCACATGCAACTTTTGCAACTTTAACAAAAAGTCACGGCCTACCCTTCTCTACTACTCATTCCAATAAATATAAACCTTTATAATTGATATATTTTAACATATGGGGCCCTTTCCCAGGGTTATTTTATAGAAGTTTACAAGTATTAGATATTTTTTTATTGATGACCATCCTCATTTTTGCTCAATATTTTCAATATTTGCTAAATTTGAACTGATCAGCAAAGTCCTATATGGGGTCCTGGTTGGATACCCATTAGGTACCCATGCTTTACTTAGGCAGGCTTAGCCCACCCACATCCACCCATGGTAATTTTCGGGATGTTGTACCCACCTATACCCACCCACTTTCCATGTTTGTTGAACGCAATCTACCACTAACTGATGGTATTAAGGCTTGTTGCCTTTTGTTATAATTGCAAACTTTCAAGCCGCATATTAGAATTTACCGTAGTCGCAGATAGCTTGGTTAAGTGTTGCACATTACATAATGAGGATTGAAGTAATATAAGATATACGGTGATTAACAATATAAATTGATTTATCCCTCGATGTTGAGTACCCATCCATACCCACCCACAAGGTCATGGGCGTACCCATACCCACCCAGGGTATGAGTACCCAATGCAGGACTCTGCTGATCAGACAATTTATCAAGTTTTGAAACATAGTTGAAACTTCATACCATACAAACATTATAAACTGGTGGAGGTGGTAAATATAATTACATCACTCACAAAGAACACCATGGCATTCTTCATCAATTTTGGTGTCACTACACCCCGTTACAAAACAAGGGGGCTAAACGCAAATATTACCACATAATTGAGGCCACTCGCATCATATTTTTTTGGTAAGCCAAACTACTTAAAGAGTTGTGATTTAATGCCCTACAAATTATAAAATATTTAGGGGCTGTTTAGTGCATGCAGTTAGGGTGTAAAGTAATATAAATGCAGAAGTTTTAGAAATTGTGGTGTTTGATTTGAAGTAAATGTAGAGTGTAAAAGGAGTGCATTTCAAATATCCATGTAGTGCATTTTGAGTGTATTTGAAATTTTTTAGATTTGAGCGATTTTCAAATACATTGGAAACGCACATCCGTTCATCGTCCTAGCTGGCCGCCACATTCGCCCGTCACAGCAGGCCACCCCCAGCTCGTTACCTCCACTGTAGCTAGATGCCTCCGCTGCCACCCCCCGTCGACCACCACCGCTGCTGACCATTGCCCTCTGTTGGCCACCACCAACGACCGCAACCCTTCGCCGCCCCTGCTGTCAACTAATGCTGGCTGTCGGTCACCCCGATCACAACCTTCTTGCAGTTTAAGTTACATCTCCATTTCCTCTGCTATATAGAAAACTACCTGATTTACTTTGGAAACTTTGTTTCACAAATAAAAGGCGGAAAACTCCTTTAAATTTTCATGTGACAAGCTTATGATAAATTATTCTCGATAGGTTTGATATAAGATCACGTATTAGAAGAAGATTATTTCATTTTATAATATTTCCAACATTAATTGCAACATGCATATAAGCTTATGCTTTCAAATAAAAAAAATTTATAATTATTCAATGAATTTTATTATTTAAGCGGGTTTTTTATTTTTAAAATTTTTATCTGCATTGTTATTTAATTTTTTGAGAAGATATGTTATGCATAAGCATTAACTTATAATATTGAATTGATATTGTAATTTGTGTAATTGCGCACAGTTTATCATAATTCTTAATCAAGTTTATAAGCCCATAGTACTTTAATAATTATTGTAAAATTTTTAAATTTTATTCATTAATTTTTCATAATTATTATAAATTTAGTCGCACTATAGGATGTGAGTAAAGTCAAAGTAAATATAGCAAGACTCAAAATGAAAAATTAAAATATTTGGTCAATTCTATATGAGTCAAGTAGAACCTACTCCAATTTATTATTTTTTGAAACTACCCTAAATAAACCACTCAAATTCTTATTTATTTACATACTCACCACAAAATTCTTATTTATTTATATATGTAGCATTTAAATTTTTATATTTACTTTGATAATTTCTTAATATCTAAATCACATCAAATATAGCAAAAATTGAACAATTTACTTTATATAAGTTAATATTGATATAATTTTTTATATATGATCCAGAATTTATCTTAATCTGGCACAAATCTTAAGGTAAAATTGAGTTGAAAGCTTTCAAAATTAAATTTGAGCATTCCAAACTTCGATTTCAGCAAACTTTTAGTCGAGCTGAACTTCTTGAAAAGACAAACCCAATTACACCAAAATCAGTCAAATCCAATTCCAAATGAGTCCAAATCAAGAATCCAAAGCATATATGGAGGGTTCAAAGCATAATTTGGATTACAAAACAAATTCCAAACGTGACATGCTTATAGTCAAATCGAGCAACTTGGCAAGATGATCCAATGAGGCCAAGATTGTCGAATTTTGATATCATTAAGGCATTGAAATTATCAATAAACGACCCACGATCAAAGTAATCAATATCGATCATCCATTCAAACCACTCACATATTGACATTGATCCTCCCCATATTTACAAGGCAAGTCACAATCAAAAAATTATAAATAGGCCCTCATTCTTTTGGGGGGGGGGGGGGGGGGGGGGGGGGGGGGGGAGAGAGAGAGAGAGAGAGAGAGAGAGAGAGAGAGAGAGAGAGAGAGAGAAAGTAAAGGAAAAAAGAAGGAAGAGCCACCAATAAACTTATGGTCCTTTGTCAACCACCGTTAGAGTTCTTTCCGACCACCGCCAAATTTTTGTATGTTCGTTGATCGGTGCCTAACTTCAGTCTGTTCGTCGGCCATTGCTGGATTTCAGCCCATTCGTCGACCACTGCTAGACTTCCGCCCATTCGTTGGCGACCACCGGAGTTTTTCCCGACAACCATCAGACTTCTGCCTGTTCGTCGACCACCACCAAACTTCTACTCGTTCGTCGACCATCACAAAAGTTCTTCTCGACCATCACTGCACTTTTGCCCATTCATCGACAACCATTGGAGTTTTTTCCAACCACCGACATACTTTCATCTATTCATCGACCACTGTCGGACTTCCGCCAGTTCGTCGACCACCACCAGAGTTTTTCCATACAATGCCCAAACTTCTGCTTGTTTGATGACCACTGCCAGACTTCCGCTCGTTCGTCAACCGCCGCAGAAGTTCTTCCCAACCATCGTCGGACTTTCGCATGTTTGTCGACCACCACCTAAGTTCTTTCCGACCACCGTTGAACCTCCGCCTGTTCGTTGACCATGGACTACGGTCTTTCCAATCCGTCTCACGCCAATTACGGTCCTTCTGGCCACCATCGTCAATTACGGTCCTTTATAGCCTCTGTCGCTCGCCAACTACGGTCTTTTTGACCAGCTTCACCAAACTATGGTCCTTTCTAACCTTTGTCGCCCGCCGACTACGATCCTTTTGACCATCACGCACAAATACGGTCCTTCCGATTAGCGTCTCCTGACTACATTCTTTTTTAGCTCTATTGCCCAACTACGGTCCTTCCGATCATCATCATCCAATTATGTTCCTTCCGTCCTACATCGCTTGCCGACTATGGTCCTACCGCCCAAACGAACCTATCAGCACTGATTCTTCCAACTCCTACCATGTAATGTATATTTGATGCATTGAGCCAAGGCCTTCCTCTTAAGGAAGTGTCTCATTTTTAATCAATTTCAAACACTAGTGGACCCATTCAACTTGGACCGGGCTCTATAATTTTTTTTTTTTCACTTTTCGGAGGTTTTCATGTAAAACTTGTAGTCTTTTATAAACGTTATAACCATATTTTATTATCTATTTATGAGTTGGATCTTCGTACAAAATTAAGACACTAAACTATATCACTCTCTACCACCGTAAATATTCAGCACACAACAAATTTTAATATATTTTAGATATTAAATATGATATACACATCAAAAATTGTTTGGTAGGGCATTAATCTCGTTGCATAGTTGTTTATTTATTATTTATTTTAAATACATCATTTGCATCATCAAAAATTGTTTGGTACGAAAAAAATGTGTGGTAGGGCATCGAGATTAAAATAAATTGTTTGGTAGGGCAATCTCTATACATTTTTTCGTATTTATTCATATATTTATTTTGCGTACGAAAATAATATACACCCAAATAAATTTACGAACAAAAATATAGGTTTTTATAAAATTTTTTGACTTTATAGTAATTCTGTTTTTTTTTCATAATTATTAAGTATTTAGTTTTTATACCTTAAAAAAAAAGTATTTATACCGTAACGATAGAGATTGATGTTGAGGATCAGTTACAGCTCAGCACCAGCACTAGGCGTGGACGGTTGCGGGTCTTCCATCCCCACTGCTTCTCCCTCGACCGCGAGGTCCGCTGTGCAAAATAAATCCCTTTAAAACCGTCTCCCTCTCTTTTCACGCTTCCATTTCCTCTCGTCGCCGCAGCTTCTCCCCTCCGATTCCTTCTCCTTATACGCATCAAGCGTCTTCGTTGCAACTACGGCGATGGCGGGAACCAGGGAAGAGTACGTCTACCTGGCGAAGCTTGCAGAGCAGGCGGAAAGGTACGAAGAAATGGTTGAGTTCACGGAAAAGGTCGCGGCAGCCGCCGATAAGGAGGAGCTCACTGTGGAGGAGCGAAACCTACTTTCCGTAGCCTACAAAAACGTGATCGGCGCCCGCCGAGCCTCGTGGAGGATCGTATCGTCCATCGAGCAGAAGGAGGAAAGCCGCGGGAACGAGGACCACGTCGCGACGATCAAGGAGTACAGGGGTAAGATCGAGACGGAACTCAACGCCATATGCAGCGGGATTCTTAGGTTACTCGACTCACACCTCATCCCCTCCGCTTCTGCCAGCGACTCCAAGGTGTTTTACCTCAAGATGAAAGGGGACTACCACCGCTACCTCGCCGAGTTTAAGACTGGATCTGAACGCAAGGAAGCCGCCGAGAACACCCTTACGGCGTACAAGTCCGCCCAGGTCGGCAACCGCTTCCCTGCTGTTTATCTCCCCTCTGGTTATTTTCGGATCTGATATGTATTGCAACTTGTTAGAATTAGATGTTTGACATCTACAGGGTCATATTTTGTTAGATTCAGTCTGTCGTGCGTGGATATTCCCTTTATTTGAATTACATCGTTAGCTCTGCCGATTTTGGTTTCATTAGGATCTGATCTGCAGGATATTGCCGGGGCGGAACTGGCGCCTACTCATCCGATTAGGCTGGGGCTTGCTCTTAACTTCTCGGTGTTTTACTACGAGATCTTGAATTCCCCTGATCGGGCATGCACGCTAGCGAAGCAGGTACGATTTGCAAATTACGATGTTAAAAAATAACTTATTTTTTGTTTTCTCTTTTTGAATTTTGACTACAATATTACTTGCCTATTGTCCTTCTGCTCTTTTACCTTTAATGAAGAAGGCGTTGCAATACTATCTTGGTATTATCTATTTATTCACATCATCAACCTTAATTTTAGGTTTTAAATTGTATGAACAGATGGAAAAATTATCATCGTTCGTCCCGTTCTCCGCTACTTCTTGATTTAATAATTTTTTTAGGACATATAACATCATTGGGTTTAGTTACACATCAAATTATTGAAAAGCAAAGACTAATTTACAGTATACTAGTGATTGGTTGCTCCTCCATTAGCTTTAGCTTATGGAAAAATAATTTTTGGCCTTTGTTAAACCCCTATAGCTATTCAATTCCACTTTGGTCATTGCACAGTAACATTTAGAGGTGCCAATTTAGCTTAATATGGATGGTATTTGCTGAAGTCTTAGGCCTCGTTTGGTTGGCCGTAAGTTTTTATTTCGATTTTAATCGGTTGAAAAAAAATTATTATTTTACTGTTTGTTTATGTGATTTTTTCAAAATACCTTTTGCTACACTTATTTTCGTCGATCTGAGAAGAAAAAAAAAATTCTGCTTCTCCGTTGTAATACCTCCCTTTAAGAACAAAAAAAGGTTGGGAAAACCAAACGATGCCTTAAACTAATAATTGGGGAAAATGGCGGTCAGCTTCTGAAATTAGTCGCTCTGTTTTAGAATTAATTACCCGAACAAACTCTTATTCAGCTCTCTTGCAAGCCAATTTTTCTTTGTTTCATTTCAACGATACAAAAACTTTCATTCTTCGTTGATTTTATTTATTTATCTAATTGTTCTCTTGCAAGTTTGCTAGTTTGTTTCAATTATGTACAGCTCTGAGATTTATTCATTAATAAAAGCGGCCTTTTCCTGGGAACAGCGCTTGGTTAATTGTATGTGCTGATGCTTTGCAATGTACTGCTTAGGCATTTGATGAAGCCATCGCCGAACTGGACACCCTTGGCGAAGAATCATACAAGGACAGCACGCTCATCATGCAGCTCCTCCGCGACAACCTCACCCTCTGGACCTCAGATATGCAGGTAAACTTAATATGCACCATTGTCTTTTAGCACACTGTCTATTGCGGAGAAATTATTTGTGCGGACGCTAAATGTCATATTTCAGAGACCAATCAGAATATGCCACATCATACTTCGGTGTTCGTGATATCGCGGCTCCTGTTGAAGCGGGATGCTGACCGTGGCTGCATTCTGGTTGATCTCCGAACCGATAAACTATGTTTAGGTCTGCACAGAAAAGATTTCTTGTCTAATCTATTGGGGTGTAGCGGGAGGGGCAGTGGCCTGTTGATTGGAAAAAAAAAAAAAAAAATTTAACTCCTGCAGACTCTCATGCTCGAACTCTCACTCAGCCCAAATGAAGACAAACTATTGCCCATTTAATTATCCATGCAAAATTATCTCTGGAAGTAATCTGTCATTTCATTACTTGAAACAGGATGACGCGTGCTGAGGAGAGCCAAGGAAAGCTCCCACATCGCGAGGAGCAGTTAGCAGTAGCTGTTTGTCTGATTCAAGGCTATCTTTTACATTTTTATCAAGACAAGGGTGTGTGTTGAAGTAGGGAGATGGAAATCCTCGTAGTTTTTAGGGGGTTCCATTTCTCTATGGATTATCCTCTGCTTTGATTTCCTCCTACACATGTTGATTTATTGTGTTTCCAGAATCCTTTTTACTATCTCTTTGCCTCCCTGCTTTATCTCCCG
>NW_021319518.1:524107-606152 GCF_001605985.2 Dendrobium catenatum | reverse complement strand
GAGGCGAATTCTGGACGCGTCACATCACCTGGATGAACCGCGGTTCCTAGATGACGTGGCACGTCGGATTCAACCTCCGAATGAATCTGATGCCGCTCATAATAATTTTCCCTTAAAAGGATCTCCAAGTGATGTTAAGCAAGAACGTGAAAAATCGGTCAGATAACGAACCGGAAAAAGGAGATGTTCATTCGATGACGGTTGCAAATGGGATGATCTAATAAATATTAATTTTATTTAAAATAATAAATTATCAGAATAATGATATTATTAATTCCAAACTATGTTAACTGAAAAATTAAGTTAAGACTAAAATATGAATACAAAATATACATAAATAATTAAAAGACCTCTTTCTAAAAAATATATAAAGTGTTTGAATAACTGACATATTTCTTCATGTATTAAATAGAATTTTTGATCAATTCTTGAAGTCTCTACCTCTGATGTTTGACATTCTAAAAATGAGATTAAGAATTTTCTAAGTGACTGTTCAAAAATTTCATATCAATTCGAAATTCAAAAATAAAAAAGAAGCATAAATAAAGAACAAAACACAGTCAATTAAAGCATTTAAACACCATTCTGCGTCCGTGAATATTTGCGATGATAGAGGGATTACAGTTTAACGTCTTGAGCATTGTATGAATATACATCACGCAAGCAGAAAGAAAAAGTAAAACTCAATCATTTTTTACGTGGAAAGCCGGAAGAGGGAAAAACATGGGGCTCGCCAGTGAAAAGATTCCACTAAACTTGGAGTGAATTACAAGGTTGACCCGTCCATTCGATTTAGAGTACGGTCAGAATTACAGTAATTTGGAGAGCTAGTCAAAGGTCTGGCGACGGTCGTGCTTATGTCCGACAGCGGTTGTCGGCGGCAAAGGTCTAGCGGCAGACAGCGGTCAGCAAAGGTCCGGCAGCCACAGACGGACCAGACGAAGGTCCGGCGGCGATCGGCAGGCCGAGCGGTGGTTCGACAAGGTCATGCTGGAGTCCGGAGGCAGTCGTCGGCCGGGCAAAGAGATCCGCGTGAACGGGCGGCAAGCGGCGCGGCGCGACACCGAGTGAAGGTCGTCGGTGGAGTAGTGGTCCGACAAAGGTCAAGCTGAAGTTCGACGGCGATCGTTGTCGGGCGAAGTCCAGCGGTTGACGGTGGCCTGGCGAAGTTCCCGGTCGGCGTCCGAGCGAAGGTCCGGGTGGACGAAGCGCAGCCTGGCGAAGCGTTGGTACGAGCCTAACAGGCTCACGAGCTTAGAGTGGTGCTGGCGAAGGTCGGCTGAAGCGGCGCCGGTCGTCGAGCGGGTGAAGTTGGTCGGACAAACGGAGCCTTGCGAAGGTCCGGCTGCAGATGGCGGACGGGAGGCTGGCGGTGGGGTGACAGCCGGCATGGTCTGCGAAGGTCGGGTAAAGTCGGTGGTGGTTCGTCGGACCGGCGAAGTGGCTACGGAGGTTGGGCGAAGGTTCCGGCGTAGTCGGAGACGGAGCGTTTGTGGTCGACTCAAGACCAGGTGGAAGTCTGGCGGCGGGCGACGGCCTTGCAGTGGTCTGAGAGGTCGACTCAGTCGGCGGCGTCGTAGCTGGGCGAAAGGGTTCTAGCGGCTGTCGCGCCCGGGTCAAAGATCGGTGCATGCGGCGGGCGGCGCCTGGCAAGGTCATGGTGGCGGTTGGCAGTCGGCAAGTGGGTGTGTATAGCTCTTGAAGCTTTAGACTCTCTCCAATCTCTAGCCAAAAGGTCCTTCAATGTAGGAGTGAGAGTCTATTTATAAATTTTCATGAGTTGCACACCCCGAAATCTAGAGAAGATTTGTGGTAGGTTCGGAGTACTCCATCGGATGGCTCGTATTGATTCCTCTAATCGTAGAGAGTTTTTCAACTATTTAAGTGCCTTAACGATTGCGGATTTCAGAGATTTGGTTTGTGGATTTCATCTTCGTCGAGACGCTCATCTGACCATAAGCATTGCCATATTTATATCATTTTCATCATCCAAATAATGCTTGACCCTTCCAATCATGCGTGCGGTCCTCGTTTAGACCATTTGGGTTTGGGTTGCGGACTTAATCTTTGGTTGCTGTTTTGGTTCGTCTCTTTGAGATGTTCAATTTGACTATAAATTTGTTGAAATTGGAATTCAGATGATCCCAAATTTAATTTTGAAAATTTCCAACTTGAATATGCCTCAAGATTCGTGCTCGATCAAAGCAATCTTTTTGACGATGTATCAACCATCATTCTTATAACATTATAAGCTAAAACTAAGACATTGCACAAATCAAATAATAAGCGCAAACAATAGGGCTCCCAAGTCAATAATTCTTAATAAAGCAGCACTTCACACCGTCTCAAAAAAAAAAAATCAACTTATGCAATTCAAATCTAAAAACCTACGAAAGCCATGAATGGATAAAACTATTGAGATCGACTTTGTATAATCGCACATGCCATTTCAAGTACAACCTTTTACACTTGAAAGCACTAATTTGGGCCACATGAATTAAATATATGACATTTGTAGGGAAGGTCTTGAACACAAACAGAAAAAAGAAAAAACTTACATCCCACAATATCAAGAAGGGATTGCGATGCCAGAGATGAATGCTATCTTCATTTCGTTTCATTAGGGAGATGAGCTTGTGGACTTCACGAATGAAGAGCGCACGTTGAGAGGGAGACGAAGTAATGGCAAGTGGACTATTCTGCTATTCACGAACGAAGTGGAGGTAAGGGAGTGGAATATGAATCGCGCAATTACTAAAAACTGACGCTCAAATTGTGCGTTATTTGAACCGGGCGGTTCTTGAAAATCGGCTCTGGTTTTCCGGTTAACTGTCCGACCAGTAGTTTACCTGATTTTTTCGCGGTTTTCTTCAGGAACGGTTCAGAGAGAGAACCAAACGGCTGGCAGACTGGTCACCGTTTAACCGGTTGAACCGGCCGATCTGATATGATTTTTAAAACCTCTATATTAAAGGAGAATCTATGATGTTTCCTCACTTTCTAATACTTTAAGCTCATCTTTTGCTTAAGCTGTCATATAACGTAGTAAAAATGTGTTCATCTTTTCAGTGGGAGATCCACTTCTCATTTGAAAAAAAAAGGCTAAATTGGATTGATGTCTTCAGAGAAACCACTGTAATGCTATCATTTATTTACCAAATCAACTGGGGCATAATCTGAATGGGTTGCAGATCCTCAGAAAGATTCATCTTCATATAAAGTCGCAAGATGATGTAGTGGATCGTCGGAAGTCGATACCTGCAAGAAGGATTTCAAGGAGTTCCCAATCCAGGGAAGAAGAAAAGAGCTTTCTCAAAAGCTTCAAAAGAGTTGTTATCATTCAATGCCTCTTTTCTTCTTACATCACAATATATATATAATACTTTAGGTAGGAAACTAGAGAAAACTAGAAGGTTCTTTGTAAGATATCCTAAGGATCATTTTAGACTAAAGTGCTCCGCATCACAAGACATATTGGAAAGAAAGATAACTGCTCTGATTAATTTATTGAATAAAGATCATGCTTTTCTATTACCTAGCTGAGCTTGCTCGAGTTTGAGCCCAATTTGAGTATGTTAGTAGTGTTCAAGCTATGTTTATTTGAAATTATGATTGTTTGAGTTTGGTTTGAGCTCACCTAGCTCTTTAGTTAATCAAAGGAGCACTGTCGAGTTTTTTAGCGAGCAACACTATCGAGCAGTTTGATAATTATCTTGACAAGTTTTTTCAAGCTAGCCTATTAATGTGCAACCTATTGAGATTTTTAAAAATATTTTAATTGAATGAACTATTAAATAAATAAAAATTTTGATTTGTGTCCATGAACAAAAATAATCTAATATAAAAAAGTAATAAGACTCAACATAATAAATAAATTTGTAATCGATTCTTAAAATGATCATATTATCGAGCCATCATTGAATTGCTTAACAAGATTAATCAAAAAATTTAAATGATATTATTCATAATTATAATGAATCAAACGTCAACTTTTTCCTACTTATTTATTTATCAATCTAATATTTATAAAATTGTTCAAAATTGTTCGATTTTAATATACACTACATAAATATATTTAAATTAATATACAATATAATATTATTAAATAAATTAATATATAATATTAATATTTTTAATCACATATGTATTATCTTTAAAACAAACTCACAAATATCATAAATAATAATGGAGGTGTAAAATAATCTCTTAAAATATGCCTAAATATAAACATAGAAATCCAACATAAATATCTCTCTGAATTTTGATGAAATTGGAAAGAAAATGCTAAATTGAAGAAAACAATTGTAATATATTTTACTTTTTTTATTTAAAGCATTAATACAATCAAGATTATAAAATTATAAAAATTTCCTTAGAGTAAGATTTATAAAATTTCTCAAAAATTTAAAATATTTAATTTCTACATCTCCTTTATAGATAAGATATAAAATAAAATGGTGTCTAATCTTAGAGATTTTGATTAAGTTATAGTGCCTCGGTTTCTTAATTTGGTGACCTTCTATTTTTTTAGTTTAGCCAAAGCATCTATGCAAAATAGCTTCATATAGTAATATATTGAAGTTTTGTGTCTAATTGTTTTATTACTGCTTTCTAAAACAGTTTTTTAGTATATAATTTTATTTTTCAAAAAATTTTTTAACTAAAATCTGATTTATAAAACAGTATGAAAACTGTTTCAAGCGAAACATTAGTCTCAACACTAAAAAAGCTATGAATTTTTGCTTTATAGAGGGCCAAAATATAAATAAAGATTACATATATAAATGGGCATGGGCTAAATATACTTTTTAAAATATATATTTTTCTAACATATAATCAACATCAGAATTATAAAGTAAGTCACAAGAAAATTAAATTTTGTGATATCACAAAATTTACGTAGAAGTACTGAAAAAATAATGAAGCATACAATTTATTGCAATTAACCTCCCTTTTATTTGATCTAAAAACGAGCATATTGACAGCTAACAAATATAAAATCAAGCCCTCCTTTTCAAATATAAAATTTAGCCTATAATGCTTTTACAAAGCTTATTGTCTACTTGCTTTTTTAAATCATCCAAATTTGATCTAATTGTTTGGTTGATGGGGTCTTAATAGATTTGAATATCTTCATATCAACCCTCCTAAGTTATTGTTAGCATACTTGATTTAATTGATGAAGTTTCCTTTGGATATCGTTTCACTTGAAGTCTCAAAAACAAACAAACAAACAAAAAAAAAAAAACTTGTCCTATCATGCCAGCTTAACAGGTTAAATCTGTAACTTGACTTACTAAATTGAGGTTGTAGTTAAATGACCCAAATTTACTACAATACATTCCCTTGACAATATCCCTCTTAAGAGCATTGATGAGGCCCGCCAATATGGCACATTGTTTGAGTTAGACCTAATGTTGCCTAGAATACTCTTATTTTAAAGAATTTTTAGAGATCCACATTCATAAAAATTTATGTGATGAGCTTTATCACATACAGTACAAAAATATTGCATATGAGAATACATGATAATAAAGAGGAAGACCATCATTTAAGTATTATAGGAAAATTTTGGGTTCACGTGGATAAATATTCCACATCACATAAGAGACATGAATTTTTAGATAAACATTTGATATTGGAAAAAACTATAATGTAATGACTAATTGAAAGGATTTCACTATATAAGTTTACAATTATAAAAATAGGCCCTTTCATATTGATGAAGTTTGTGAAATTATAGGATTTGGACTATCTCTTGCAATGATGTTCAAGAGTATTATATGGTGATGGAGTTGGTGAGCATATAGTTGGTGGTAATTGACATTGGAATCTATCAATGGTAGTGGTGAGCGTTACTGTGAGAGAATGGGTTATGATGGATGCTAGTGTTGATTGACAATAGGCATCAAAGGACAAGTGACAAGTGTTTTTTAGTGTTAGTTATTAAAATATGGCTGCCTAATATTATTAGTGTTAGTTAGTTGATAGTGGATGCGATGTCAACTGATAATGATAATGGATGTAAAAATTAGTCTATGATGATGATGAATGTCATCATCAAAAGTTAGGAGTTTGAATTTGGTCGGCATGATTGTTGCCTTCCCAATTTTTGGGAAGAGTACCTAGGAGATGTAAATGAGCTATCTAGACATGAAAAATATCAAATATAGTTGATTATGATTTTAAATAGTAGTCACTTCTCTAAAACTCTTTAAATTTAAGAGTTCTATCTGCTAGAAGACCCTCAAATATATAAGATTTTTATCTATTTATAATTTTTTTAATGGAAATATTTTTATCTTTTCTATAAAAAATTTGAACACTCTCATGAGCATTTCTAAGAGATCATTTTGATCATTTAATATCTTATTTGGACCTTATACTTGAATAACTCGAATTGAAGTTTTGGGCTTCTCCACTTGACTTTATTATTATGCTATCTTTTACTATAAGCATATAAATATTAGATGATATTTGTTCCACAAACCTAAATAAATATTTAACTATACTCATGAGGACTTAAGTTTAGTCTAAATATTATTGAAATGCCAATTAATCCTATCAAGTTGCGCTGTTTCGATTGTAAATATACTAAAAATAAAATTAAAATGATTTAAAATTAATTTTTAAAAAAATTCTAACTCTCATAATCACTGACTTGAGAATTAAAAATTTTGTGAGACATATATAGGTTTGCATCATACTTCCAAAACTATCATTACATACTTATTAAATGACACTTTTTAACCTTACTGGTTTGCAAGCGGGTGAATAAGGTCATCACCAACTGAACGGAAACGGGCGTATTATGTCTGTTGAAAGCTATAATCGAACATAAGATTCAGTTGCATTTTCATGAGGTGAGCCGTGCGATATCAATATTAATGTTGCACTATTCACAAACATTTTTTTTTTTGAAGAAAATAATATATCCATAATATCTTTTTTGATACTGTGAAATATAACTTAATTGGAAATGAGCTACTGTATTATTATAATTTAGAGTGGAAAATGAGATGCTTAAATGGCGCCAAAGAGTGACCTTATCCAAGTTTACATGGTAGTATCGGCAATTCAGCGCTTAAAAAAACACTATTAAACCCGCCCTCCTAACGGAAGGTTCCCCGACGCCTGAACCCTACCTCATTAACATGGAGACGGCGACCGCGACAGCGACGATGACGACGCCGGGAAACTTTTCTTCCTGGATTCCCAGATCCAACGTTTACCCGAACTCCGTGAAATTCGGCGCTCCTCTTCTCGTGCGTACCATCTCTCTTAAACTCTCAGCCGCTACCCACCGCACCAATCGGCGGAATAGCTTCTGGGTGTTCTCTGAGGCGCACGGTACTGCAGTTGCAGCGAAAGAAACCGAGGAATACGAGGAAAATAACCGAGACGATGACGTTAATCGGAGAAAACTTTACGTGGCGAATTTACCGTGGGACTATTCGGCCACTGATCTCCAGAATCTATTTGGCCAGTTCGGCCACGTCCATGATGTGGAGGTGAGCGCAATTCTTATCCCTATGCGAAGTAAGATGTTCTATGCTTGATGAATTTCGTTTTTTAGATAATTAAGCAGAAGAATGGGAAGAGCAGAGGATTTGCTTTCGTTGCCATGTCTTCCCCGGAGGAGGCTCAAGTTGCAATCGATAAATTGGATTCTTTTGTAAGAAAAATTACCTTTTTTATCTTTTTTATCTTGGCCCTTCTTATGCATTTTTATTAACCAACATTTTGCACATTTAATCTGGTATGAATGGTCTGGGTTACAGTAGATGTAAATGGCCTATTTAATACAGCTTTTGATATGATTAAACAAAGACTATTCTTCATTGGATGGTAGAGGTTGTTTTGTTTCAATGGCTAAGATTGGTTGCTGAAGTTATTGCGCTTCAATGGTTGAGTTTGATTGGGTTGGTTGTGCACAGTTGTGGAGAGACAATGACTGTTGCTGTAGTGCTTTTTAGTGTTGGTTAATGCAGTAGTATCGTCATCTTCACTCAAGTTGATGATTGGTTCTTGAATCGTCAACTTGCTGTGGAGCTGAGTGTAGCAAGTCGTAGGAAGAGCCTTGATAAAATATAAGCAAGTTGATCTTGAGAAGATTTGTAATACACGAAAATTGCTTTGGAGAGAACATACTCATGAATTAAGTGGTTTTCAATCTCAATATGTTTGGTGTGAGTATGAAATATTGGGTTCATAGCAAGCGTCATAACAAAGGTATTTTTTTAGTATAAGAGCGGTGTGTCTAGTGAAATTAAAGATTCATGTAAGAGTTTGCGAAGCTAAATGACTTTAGTGGCAGTTATGGCGAGAGAGTGATATTCTCTACCTCGATGGAAGATGTTGCCACTGTGAACTATTTTTTAGCATATTAGAGATAAGAGTATGACCAATATGCGATGGTGAATTTTTTATCAGAGGAGTCATCAGCTTGATCGGAGTCAGAGTAAGATTCCTTTTGTGGATGACAAGACCAAGGCTGAGCGTGCCTTGATATAATAAATTATGTTTTTGATTAGTTGAAAATGATATTTGAGTGGTTGATGCATATGATGACATATCTTGTTGACTTAAAAGTAGATGTTTGGTCTAGTGATGGTGAGGTATTTCAGAGAGCTAGTAAGGCAGTGATAGGGTTTAGGATTAGAGAAAATTGAGTTGGATGCTTGATTTGAAAAATATTTTGATTGGAGTGGAAAGGCAAAGGGTTTTTAGTCAAGCATACTTGCTTTGTTGAGTATTTAGGTAATGTATTTTGACTAACTGAAAGTGATGCCAATGGTTATGGAATTAACTTGAGTACTAATACATTAAGAAATATTACTTAACTTTTTTTTTTCATATGAAGCCTACTATGGAAATTGTAAAGGCATAAGTGGCTGCTGGATTGTAGCTACTGAGTGACTAAGAAGTATATCATTAACATAGATGAGTAAATAGATTATTGTCTGTTAATGATTATATATGAGGAAAGATGTTTCAATAGTACTCAATATAAAACCTTGTTGTTGGAGTTGACTGGATAGAGTTGTAAACCATTGTCGTGAAGCTTGTTTCAGATCACAAATGACTTTCTTTAAAAGAAAGATAAAATGGAAAAATTTTGATCTTTAAAGTTTGGAGGTTGAGCGATGTAAATTGACCCATCAAGTTTTCCTTGAAGAAACCATTAGTTTGAAGAGCATGCAATTCTTGAGACATGGCGGTTCTCCATTCAAATATTTTATTTGCTGTTGGTTGGGGAGTGAATGGTATGGCATGAGATTGATATTTATTTGGGTTTAGAGAATCTATCTTAGATCTGATAGTCATAGAATGTGTAGAAGAGATAGGATTATAGATCGACTGCAGTGGATAGGTTAGTGGCAGTGAATTAGAAGTGGATGCGTTTGAGATAGCATTGGTAGTTGGATGATTTATTAGAACTAATATAGAAGGATGATTGGGTGAGGCAAATGAGGAGAAGTTGTCTGGATGCAAGAACGAGAGTAACTGGCACATGAGCTGTGAGTTGTGGAGAAGAAATGTGAAGAGATGGGGAACGATATGGAAACATGCTAGTTTCATCAAATTTAATATAGCTTGAAATGGTAACCTTGCCTGTGATAGAATTGTGGCCATGGTAAGATGAAGCTTAGCAAACAAAAATTTAAGATAGTGAATTTAGGACTTATGGTGAACGAGGTTAAGAGATAGCATTTGCAGCCAAATGCTCGGAGATGAGAATATTGGTGTGGTTTATTATGTAAGTAGATCATAAGGAGAATACATGTTACTTTCTTTTTAGGGTACCTTATAATTAAATAGACAATGATGCGCAGAGTACTAATCCAAAGAAGATTAGGAAGATCAATATCAAGTAACAAGGTGCGAACAGTTTCAGTTAGGTGATGATTTTTTGTTTGTTTGTTTAGTGACATTATTTTGTTCTAGGATGTAAAGAATACTGAATTGATGTTGAATACCCATTGAGAAAATAAATTCTAAAAAATTTGTGGTGTTATATTCCCCGATGCCATATTTTTATGGAAGAGTTTTGTTGTTTTTCACTGAGCAAAGTAATTCATTTGTACTATAGATGTGTATGGCTTATTTAATATAGCTTCTGATATGAGTAAACAAAGTCTATTTTGTCCTGGATGGCAGAGGTTGTTTTATATCAAATGTTGCGATTGGATGACATTGTTTTTTTTCATTGGCTGAGATTGATTGGGCTGGTTGTAGAGAGTATTGGAGAGGCAATGACTGTTGTTGGAGTGCATTTCAATATTGGCTAATGTAATAGAGTTAGCAACTTGGCCCTTTTGATAAGTTAATGTTTTTTTTTTTTTGCTAAAGAAAATGTGCAACAAAAATTTAATGAAATTAGCCAGCGATTTGATCTCTTCTCTCCTTCAATTACCAAGCAAAATTACAAACTTCTATAAATTTAGAATACATTTATAAACAATAATTGAATCACCCCAATAATGTGTATAGCATGATCTAATTGATTACATGAAATATAAAGCTAATAGTAATGGAAAAAAACTAATGAAGAAGGAATGGGGTGTCTACGGTTTCTTGGAGTTGGGTCTAGTCTAGTTTTAAAAAAAAAATGTTTTCAAAATTTTAAAATGTCTAAAAATTACTTTGAAAATAACCAACTTAGTTCTGTCATTAAGGGGGCTACTTGGTTGGAAGAAAAGTGAATGCAAATTAAAGTAAATGCATTAAACGGAGGTCTTCTGATGACCTGGTTAGAAAAGTTGAGGTATTAGATTTGACTTATGTTAAGAAAGGTAGATGTTGACCTAAAAAGATTTGGTTAGAAAATATTAGAAATGATCTTTCTTTATTAGATTTAAATGAGAATTTGACTTTTAACATGACACAATAACGAAAAAGGATTTATGTAGCCGACCCCACATAGTGGGACAAAGGCTTGATGTTGTTGTTGTTGTTGTATTGTTTGATATTCATCTATTTGGTTGCAGAAGTTTTCTTGACTATGTTTATTCGGTTACCATAATGATAAAGTATTGCTTATGATTCTTAGCCTTGGGTTGTTTAGTGGATGAATTTATTTATCTTGAAAACTATATAATTTTTATTTCTCAAGTTTTGTCACAGTCAATATTATTATCCTTTGCAGGAATTGTTAGGAAGGATCATTAGAGTTGAACTTGCAAAGAGCTTTACGAAACCCTACTCTACTCTAGCACCTACAAACTCTACTAATGGAGAAACAAGAAACTGGATCTATGTATCAAATCTTGCTTGGAAAGTAAGGTCTGTCAATCTTAGGGAGTTTTTTGCTGACAAGTTCAAACCAGTATCTGCTAGAGTGGTTTTTGATGGCTCATCTGGGAGATCTGCTGGATATGGATTCGTTTCTTTTGCCACAAATGAAGAAGTAGTGGCTGCTATTTCTGAATTGGATGGGAAGGTAACCTTATGATTCATTTGGTCTCACATCCCTAAGTTTATGTACAAGTATTTAATTTTAACTATGCTAAATAGAAATTGATGGCTGGTCTGGAGTATGCTGCCTATAGTAGAATATATAGGTCATTAAAAGCTAAAAATGGGTTTTTATAACAATGGTTTTGATGGCTTCCCAAAGAAAGCAGTTATTTTAATTAATCATACATTATTAAAGATTAATTTACCATATTATAGTTAGAAAATTTATAATAATATTTATTTCATTCATTTAAATACTCCTATTAGTGCTTCTAGAGTTTTGAATCAAACAAATAGAATTCTTATAATATTTTAGACTATTATCTTTCTAAATTGTTTTCCTCTTTATTCCATAGAACAGCTTAGCACAATAATGCCGACAGAGCCTAAATGCCACTTGTTTTACTGATTTCAACTAATCAACTCAATATGGCTGCTTCAGGAGCTTATGGGAAGGCCTCTTAGGCTGAAAATCAGTCAAAAGGATAGTATCGATGAACCTGAAATCACTGCAGAAGACTAAATGAAATGGCAATTTGTTGTATTTTGAAAGCTAGATGGCAATATTGCCCCATACTGGTTAAAGTTGGAGTTCTATGGTTTTCGCTTGCAGTAAACAAAGCAAGAGCTAGTAGAAAGCTGAAATGGAGAAACATTTTCTACTTGGTATCAGTTATTAGTTATGCTTTCTGCACCACATTTCTACTGGTATTAATATCGAAGCCCACCTTTTCCATATCTTCTTGTAACTTACGTGAGTGGATCCTGAACTTATTCTTATGAATTTGATTTGTTCATTGAGATAATTAGTTTGCTTATGTTTCAAAAGCTAAGCAGAAAAGGTAGCTGCAATTCTATTCATTTCTTTTCTGCAATCTATATCCATTATTGAGCATTTACACATTCAAACTATATTGGGAAAAAAAAAAAAACTTGCGTGCAATGCCGATTGTGTTTCACAAGGAATAAAAAACAGCGTGTGGTATTGTTGAGGTGTAAGTGTATGTACTGCTACAAAGGTACACTCCTACAATATGAAGGTGCATTTTTGTTACTAGCTTTTTTAACACTATATTAGATTCCATTTCTACTGTAATAAACATATGTTGAACTGTTTACATAATTGCGGTAGAATTTCCTAAATCATGGAAGGCAGATAGAGAGACATTGAGGGATTTGAATGAATCTTATTTTATGTTTTTGATTTTGAAGCCGCATCATTGGTGTTATAACAAGCTCATGATGCTATTGTAGCTTACCTTATTGTTAGTTCTGTGTGAAATTTGATTGTGTTAATCAATCGGATTGTATTGTTGCCTTGGACCCAAGTCAATTTCTTGTGCTCTCTGGGGGTGCGGGGTTTATCCCCTGCTTCAAAATTCCCCCCCCCCCCCCCCCCTACAATGCACCAGAACTGTGAACAAGAGTGCCCTGCTGCTTGCTGGGAGAAACGATAGAGAGCAGAGTGTCGCAACGCTCTAGATTTGACAATGCAACGCTATGTGACACTGTAGCGTTGCGGGTTTGAGCACCACAACACTCCAAACTGGCAATGCGGTGCTGTGAGACGGATTGAACAGTTTTCTTTCTCATTATTCTAAAGGGTGGTGGCCCTTCGAGTTAGTTTACTTGATTTTCTCTTGTGTTTTAGTGTGTGCGAATTGTGTAAGAGAGAAGAGAAGCAGGGAGAGAAGATATATTTGTATTTATCTCTCACCATTTTCGTAGTAAATTTTTTGCTGCGGTATGGCTCTATCATTTTTTTTTCTTATTTTGAGTTTTTCCACGTTAAATCCTGGTGTTTTTTGCTTTTCGTTACTTTTCTAATTATTTTGTTTCTTTCATCACGGTGTTTACTTCCATCATCAACACATATGATGGACGGTCTTATTTTAGTCATTGTATTACAAACTTGATATTGCATTAGGATTGTATTGCGTTGCATCATAGTTACCTAAGTTAGGCTTCGTTTAGGGTGACATTTTTAATGCTTTTTAAAGCAGCTTTTCATTATAAAAATTTTAGTTCAAGGAATTTTTTGTACTAAAAGCTGCTTTAGAAACCATTGAAAAAATCGTTTCAAATGAAGCCTTAGTTTTTGTGCGTACAATCATGAGATTTATGTTGGTTCATCTAATTATCATCATCACCACCATTTTTTTCCTCATCTTGCCCCCACTTGTTGCACCACCTAAAGTGCATGTTAACCACAACTCTCTCTACTTGGCCTGTGCGATCTTCTCAACCTCCTACAATGTTATCAATTGTCCTCGATAGTGAATCCCTCGGTCCATATGAGATGGATATGCATCATTTGATGTCCTTAGAATTCCCATTGAATCACGTCATACACTTTATTCTTTGCTTGCCCCCCATAACAAACACATCCATCGTTAATGTCAAACTTATGTTGAGTGGCTCCCCCTCCATTTTAAATTTTGAGATAATGGTTGCCTTTAATATTTTCTACATCGAAGTGTATATATTCAAAATTTTAAAATAAATATATATTATTATTATTATGATGTTTTATATCTTATTAATTTCATGATGATTCATTAATTATTTCTTCATCAACTAAAATTTTTGAATCATCAAGATTAAATGGAAGGAACATAAGTTTCGTTTCGGATAGATTTTTTATTGCTTCATGAAACAACTTTCTAGTATAAAATTTTAAATTAAAAAAAAAATTATACTAAGAAACTGCTTTATAAAATAGTAAAAATGATGTCCAAAATAAATAATAGTCTCTGTTTTGCTTGTAGTTACTTCTTGATGATAACTATTAATATAATGAACTTTATTATTCAATAAAACATTCAATTATGTAATATTGTAACTACCTTGTGTGCTATAGTCATACAAACGACGCACTATTCACCTCTTTCTTTTTGCTTGGATGGATGAATTGCATAGGAAACATGATGAGCTTGTGAAGCCAAATTAAATAGCTCCTATCCTCAACATTTTAACTCATATTTAATTAAACGAGGCAGAGATGATCAGTATTAAGTTCTTTTTTAAAACTACCATACTAATCACACTTCAATAACACCAAATTGTAAATGGGGACATGGACTTATGTAGGGAGAAAATGTATGAAGGCTTATTTGAGGTCCAATTATTACGTCCTCTGATCGGACTTAGAGCAACGTTGAAAAAATCGACCAATACCTAGCAATACCGAGCAATACCTAGCAAAATCGAGAAATACCAAGCCATCCTGGGTTCTTTCCTGGTCGAGTTGTCGGGGCGCGCGGTAAATAGTGAGAACGCATGGCGCGATTCTACTAGCGGCCGAACGTAGAGCCACGTCCTGTGACCGAACCAAATAAAAGTTACTCACTAAAACTTTCTTCATCTTATTTATTTTGAAGCTGAAAAAAAAAAAAAAATCAAGGATTTTTTATGATATCATTTATTGGAATAATTTAAAATATTTATAATAAATGACAATTTTTTTTTTTAATGACGGCACCCATATAAAGTCGATGATTTATATTGCTTCCAATTTATGAGCTAGAGGTTTTATAGCAATTCAATTCAACCATGATAAATAACTTTAGCTTTTTGCTGTGCAGGAGCTTCCAAAAGGCAGGTGTGCATTGCAAGACAAATGATATTTTAGGATCAATAAGCTACAAGCTAACAAGACTTGGGTAGTGGTAAATATTAAAAAAGTTTATCTTTGATGAATTGAATTTCTATAAAACCTTAGTCAAGCCCTATGGGATGGTTGAAAATGATTGTCGTATAGAGAGAGCTTTTCAATGCATTACATCAAAATGTAATCTTCAATTAAGAGATTATTGAAATGTGGGTACAATTTTCTCTCGGACTTTTTTATCTTAAAATAAAAACCATCAACATATTTCTAAATATCTAATTAAGTTTAGGGTTTAGGCTGCATATATATAATTATTTGTATATAAAAAAGATTTGTTTTAATAAATTTCTAAAAAAAATTATTTCTTATTAAAAAGTTGTTTTAAAAAGCGGTAAAAAAGTCGTCTCAAATAAAACCAAGATCTCCAAAAATTGTTTTGCATCAAATTTTGGACAATATAGCTCTTACATTTGCGACCTATACCAATTTCAAGCCGGAAGATCCTTAGATTGTTTCAGGCTACAACTTGTTGTAAATAATACATTCGATAGAATACAAATCCACTAGCATTATCAGAGTTATAAGCAAGCTTCATTGTTAGAACAAATATAATAACCATAATAAGAATAAAAAACATTAAATTATAAATACCAATATATCTAATAAAATAAATCTTTGATGCAAGCCCAACAATTATAGTCCTTTCGATTATTAGAAATATGTAATATACAAAAATTATAAATAAATTCTAGTTTTCTATCATCTCATTATCATCATCACCACCATTTTTTTTGCTCATCTTGACCCCCACTTGTTGCTCCACCTACAGTGCATGTTAGCCACAACTCTTTAAAGTTATCAATTGTCCTTGATAATGAATCTCTCGATCCATATGAGATGGATATGTTTCATTTGATGTCCTTAGAATTCCCACTTGATTCTTTGCTTGCCCCTCCATAACAAACACGTCCATCATTGATGTCAAATTTATGCCCTCGGGTTTACTTTAATTTTAGGGTTTATAATTTGCCTTATTCTAGTTAAGAGTTTGTGATAGAATAGTTCTTGTACTGATATCCTAGCTATTGTATATTGATGATTTTCTGAGAATGAATACGGTAAAATATTTTAAGGTATACAATTGTTCTAAATAATATACATTTTTATATTCTGTGCACTAGATATGATTTCTTGTTCTTTTCATTTCTCATTCATGAGTCACTATTGATACATCCCAAAAAATTGCCTTGTTCTGATGCGAATCTCGATGGAAATATGATTAAGAAACATTCAAAATTAAATCCGAGACCATCCGAATTCTTATTTTGGCAAACTTAAAGTCAAATTGAATGCCTTGAATAGACAAACTCAATGACACACAAATCAGTCCAATCCGAGCCCAAATGGCTCTAAATCAAGTGACAGGAGCACTTTTAGAAAGTTCAAAGTCTCAATTGGAAGGTTGAATGATATCCAAATATGGCATGCTTCTAGTCAAATCGAGTGACTCGACGAGACAAATCTAACGAGCCCAAGATCGCTTAATTCGGACATCGTACAAGGCACATAAAGACTTGAAAAATGCTCTATGATCAATATGGGCGTCGCGATTTGAAAGCACTCCGCATTTAACCCCCGATTTCTCATATATTATGGGGGCATTGCCATTCTCATTTATAAGTAGTCCCCACACTCTCTACATGAAGGGGATCTAGAGCTAGAGACTAGAGGGAGCTCTGAGGCTCCAATAACTCATGCACCATTGTCGACGAATCTCCATTGATCATCGTCGGACCACTGCTCGGCTGCCAACTGTTGTCAGACTTCCACTCAGCCATTGACCTACACCGGAATCCCACCCGACCATCATTGGACCACTGCCTAACTGACGACCACCGTCATACTTCTGCCCAACTAAACCGCCTGATGACCGACCTCTGTCAGATTTCCACTTGGCATCGACCGCTGCCGGACTTCTGCCCAACCATCATCTGACCACCGCCCGGCTGCTGACCACCGCCAGACTTCTTCCCAACCGTCGACCGTTGATGGACTCCCGCTTGACTATCGTCAGGTTGCTTGTACGCTGACCGCCGCTGAACTTCCCCCTAATCCCCATCGGACTTCCACCCAACTCTCTGAACTATTGTAATTCTACCATCTCTAAGTCACGAGATGGGTCAATCTATATAATTCACTCAAATTTAATGGAATCTTTTCACTTATGCGAGATCTCGTGGTTTTCCATCTTCATGTTTTCCACATTAAAAAATATCTGGTGTTTTATTGTTCTCTCTCTCTCTCACTCTCTCTCTCTCTCTTAAATTACTGATTTGTGTGATGGATATTCATACATCACTAAAACAAAACAAATTCGTTGTGACCCTTTGAACTCCATCACGTGACTACGGTCCTTCCACCGCCATCATCCAACTATAGTCTTCTAATAAAATTCTTCGACTGCAATTCTTCGACAACAACCTCTTGGCTACAAAACTCCAACCACTATCACTCAACTCCATTTAATCTAAAATCCTTTGGCCATTGTTACCTTGCCATAGTGTCGCCCATTCACTTCGTCATCTATGTTGCTAATAACATCAATCAAAATCATTGTCTATAAGGTCGATGCATTTTAGATACACCAACTCTGACTCTCGACATCAACATGAGGATTTATGTTAGACTTCTTGGTCTTCGGTGTAATAACTCGAATTTTCGAAATGATTTTTTTTAAATGAAAAATCTTAATTTCAGCGTCGTGTCTTGTCGAAGAAGAAAGAGAGGGAAGAGAGAGAAAGTTGCTCAGAGATTTTTTGTTCCTTAATTTTGTTTAGAATTTTCTATAATTCGTTGTAAGTAACTCCAATCTCATTTTAGTTTTCAATGATTTTTTCTATTATGTTAAGAGATTTCTTCTCTCCTAAATCGATAAAAATTTGTTTCCTGGTTTATCAAAATTTTATTGCAAAATTTCGAAATAAAAATTATGATTTTTTGAAGCTATAAGGTAATATATTGATTTTACTGATAGATATTACATTTTAGATTGCATTTCATATAAATGAATGTGTCATTGACAATAAAAGCAAGAACGACTGAATATTAACACTATAAAATAGGTTGCAGTTAAAACATAATACGTTGCACAGGAGGGTGGATGGATGAACTTTCATTTAAAGATGATTTGTGGAGTGATCCCAAATGTTGTCTGTAATTGATGATCGATTACACCGACGGGCAGTTGGTAATGAATCTTAATGATTATTGAAAGCCATATGAAATATTAATGCTAAAAATAATGATAACAAAGATGATAATGATGAAATGAATACAGATGAAAGGGTGAAAACACCACATTAAAACTAGATGTCATACGTAGCTAAATCATATATTGATAGCACTAATATTGTTGATAGTATATTTATAGCATATAATATTGGATGTCTAGATAGTACATGAATATATGATGCATATGAATAGGTGGGTTAGATTATTTTAGTAATTTATGAATGATTTTTTCACTGTTGTTTTACTAATTTATTTATTTTTATATATGGTATTGATTATTATGTTTATTTATTTGTTACATTTCATATGATGTTGAGATAATAATTTTTTTGAGATTAAGACAACAAATATTTTGATATGTTACAATCATAAAGAAATATTCTTACTACTGAAGATAAATGGAAACATAAACGCACAATTGATTTAAACCATATGGAAAGCATTAGCTGTAGGGATTTAGGATTCGTTTGGGACTGCTTTCTTACTGTTTTATAAAATAATTTTTTAGTAATAAAATTCTAAATTATTATTTTTGTTTAAAGAAACTATTTCATAAAGCAATAAAAAAGTTATGCCAATCGAAGCCTTAAACTTTTTGAATACGAATTTTTTGTATTAAAAAATTATTTTAAAAATTAATAAAAAAGCTATCTTAAACAAAATCTTAAATGACAGGGGAAACTTAGCTCCATCTGTACTTACTCATAGTCAGCTTATAGAGAATGATTTTTTATCTAATTCTCATAGCTCTGTTCCAGAACAGATGCAATGCTCTCTTTGCGGAAAGAGCTGCGGCCCGATTGATCGTCGTTATTTCCGTTAATCTACATTCGATTCTCTTCCATCTACTTTATTTTTGGGCCGCTGGAATGGCTGAAATTGAATCCCAACAGTATTTTTTTAAATCATTTTTATTTTTCAAGCGTTAAAATTAGTGAACAACACTGAGCTCCGAATCCCAAAATTTCAAGCTCCAATATGCTACAGCTTTTTTAAAAAAATATCTAACTATTTTTAGATCCCACTCTCAGGGCAGGATGAATTAAGTTTTGAATAGTGTAATTTTTTTTTGGGACAGTTAGGGGAATCAAGTCCGGATAAGATGAGAGGAATTTCTTCGGTCGACCACTCGGCCGTAGACCCGATCTTTGAATAGTATAATACACTCTTTTCAAGAAAAAAAATTGAGTGATTCTTCTCATCAAATGTAACTATGAGTGAGGTTTTATCAAAATTTTTGGGATTATAGTGTTGCTAATTTTATGCGTCTCTTCCTTTCCTTACTCAAAAATGCCGAAGAAACAAAACCCTAACATGACACATTCTCCCTTAGTTCCAAATTACTTGCTATACATGAGGTCGAGTCTTAAAAGAGTCGCTAAATCATGAAATTAAGGAAGCTTTTTTCTTCATGCAAGGGCGTTCATCCTATTAGATTTGAAGTCATCATAGGAGTTCGTCGCAAAGATTGTTAGAGAAACATATAATGATAATATCATATATTTTTACTTATGGCAGTATTGTAATTTGCTATATATAGAGCCGAATAGGCTGTCCGCCTATAGGACTAATGTATAGCAAATGACAATACTGCCATAAGTAAAAGTATATGATATTATCTGTATATGTTTCTCTAACAAAGATAATGATCTTTCACCCATTTTGCGTACTTGTTCGGCATTCGCCGGACTAAGAGATTTAATAAATTCAAAATTTAGTAAAAAAAAGTGGAGACCAACTTTAACTTGGGATTCATTTATTGTGAGATTTCCGTCTAACAAAGTTTAACCTAACTGTTTGTTAGCAGGATTTAGGTCGAATTTGAGGAAAATTTGAGAGAAAACCAACCAAACAGCCTAAAATACAAAACCAAATCTCACGGCAAATGAAAGTCGTTGTAGACGGAAAATTCTGCCTTTTGTGCTAAATTATGGATTTCTGAAATCCTGTTTTTTGTTGGATTTAGGAAATCTGTTGGCTCTAGAAAAAAAGTACGCTCGTTAATTAAGTTCTATAACCAAACAGTCACACAGAATTTAATAGGATTTATCATGAATATTACCAAATAGTTTTCAGGATTTAGACCCCTCACGATTTTCGAAATCCGAATTTAACGGATTTATGAAATACTACTTGACTCAAATCCTTGTACAGCCCCACAAGAGTCGTTATCTTCAGCCTATTCCCAAAAATCAGACGGCAAATTATTTGTCATGTTAAAAATATATTACATTCTTGAATTAAAGAGCTTTGTTTATTTATTTTAATTATTATAATATCAACATTTGAAAGCTCGTCTCTTCCAAGCTCTTTGGTAATAAAGAAGCGTTAACATGTCACATTCTATCTCGGTGCCCAATCAGTCTCAAAAACCTAATAAGATGCCCATGGCGGCCATCTCTCTGATCCCCTAACATCCTCCACTTCCACAACAATGGCTAACAACGAAAATCAACAGGGCTGGCTTCCAGTAGAGAATAGCAGGGATTGCTCCCTGGGCTTCTGCACCATCGACTGCCCTCAATGGTGCTACGTCCTCTTCCCTCCTCCTCCTCCCTTTTCCCTCACCAACAGCTTCAACAACCACGCCACCGCCTTCTCGCCTATGTCCATCGCCATCATCGGCATCTTCGCCACTTTCTTTCTCCTCGTCACCTACTACACAATCGTCACCAATTTCTGCGGTTCCTTCTGCTTCCACCTTAATCACTCCCACCACCGCTCAACCCCCAACGGCAACTTTGAAGAGGAAGAAACCGCTAGCGGCGGTGAGAATTATCATCAAGAGAGTTGGTATCTACCTCCTTCAAATGGTCTCGACGAGGCGCTCATCAGAAAGATCACAGTTTGCAAATATAAGAGAGGGGAGGGGCTCGTTGAGGGCACGGAGTGCTCAGTCTGCCTCTCCGAGTTTATAGAAGGTGAATACCTTCGGCTTCTTCCTAAATGCAGCCACGCATTTCATCTTCATTGCATTGACATATGGCTCCGGTCTCACTCAAACTGCCCACTCTGCCGAGTTAATATCCTGTTGCCGAGTCTAGCTTTAGAGGATGATATCAGGGGGGAGAACAGAGCAGCTTCGGCTGCAGAAAATGAGCAGGAGTCTGTCGTTATTCTCGTAAGAGATTTGGATTTGGACAGGAGAGAAGATGAAGAGAAAGAGAATATGATCAAGGATTTTGAGGCGATAAAGAAGGAGAAGGATCGCCATAGGCTTGTCGCCGCTGGACCTTCAAGGCGAGGCAGGGGAGAACGTGTGAAGGTTAAAAATGGTAGAAGCAGAGGTTTGCATTCTGTCATGAGCCCAGTTCGCATGAAGAGATCGGTTTCTAGTGGTCGAACTTGGTTTGTAAGGAAAGGTAAGGGAAGGGCATTGCTTCTTCCAGTTGAGGGAAATACTTCAATTGGTTAATGGAAGTGAGATAAGAAAGAAGCTTTGCTTGGATTATTCAATGGAGTTCTATCCTGCATTACTTTGGTATAATAACCAAATGTTTTTGCTTGAATCGTTTCATGAATTGTACTGTAAGGGGCTTGCCTTCGGATGTTGAAGATTGATCTCAGACTGATTTCAGCTAAAGATTGAATCTGTATTTTAGAGATCTTTCCTGAAGACGGAGAATCCAACCCTTGAAACTTAACAGAGAGTAATGTGATGTAATCCATCCTTGCGAGTGTGTGAAACAACTTTGATTTATACTGTGTTTATCTTTAGTTTAATTTGGTAAAATAAAATAACCTCTCTCTCTCTCTCTCTCTGCGTGTGCTTTGCTTATTTTAGTAGAAAGCAAAGTTTGGATTATACATTAATAATATCAAAACTGATTTCTTAGTTCAAAAGCTTGACCCTAAAACTATAGAGGAGGTTTGACAATTAATAGTTCTACACAAGTATTTTTTTTGTCCTTAGAAATTTTGTTTGGTAATGCATCTCCAACTGAAAAATTCATTTTCCACTCTAAAATATAGTAAAACTTCAAAATGAAGTTATTTTTCTCCAATCGAACAACATTTATTCTTCTTTTGCGGGCTTCATGCAAAGGTAATCATTTTTGGAGAATTTTTTTTACTTAGGTGAATAGTCCGATGCTAATATTGATGTCGCACTATTCACCTATCAGAATTTGACGTGCGATTTGAAGTTCGAAGGACGACATAAGGTGATATGGAGTTCGGTTGAAAATGATCTAAGGGCATCTCCAACCGAAAATCTCATTTTTCACTCTAAAATGCCGTGATTCATCTCCAATCGAACTCCATTTTTGCCCCGTAATGATCGTTCTCTTCTTTCACGTATTTCTTCGGCAAGTTCAGTAGAGACAAAAAAATGACGAAGATGAACAGTGCAACGCCAATATTGATATCGCACTGTTCATCCGCGATGAAATGACGTAAGAATTGCCGCTCGATTGAAGTGACGGAAGAACAACAAACAATTCTATGGGAGATTCTCTAATGAGTTGATAATGCGGTTATGCTTGTTTTAGGAGTTTAGTATTAATAATTGGGCACTAAAATTAAAGGAAATGTTTTTTCCTCGGAATTGGCGAAGAGTGGATTTAAAAGGACGGTTCAACCAACAACCTTCTGCTAACAAAACTGTGAGATATTGGAATGGGATGGCAACCAATGTAGACTGCTATGCTATATTGGATAAGCCAAATGAAGCATCACTTGGAAGTTTTGGTAGTTGAAGGTCGAAATCAAAACGATGGGAGGTTGAGTGCGCTTTATGTTCTTCAGAATCTTCAGGCTCTTGATGGCTATATATTAGCTTTTTTGATAACGAGTCTTCGTCTTTTTTTTTTTTTTTTTTTTTTTTTTTTTTTTTTTTTTATTAAGTGCATTGGGTGGGTAGAAAGACTTGATCTATCTAGAGCTTTAAATGTCGTAGACATGCTATGTGATCTGAGGTCGGATTTCTTCATACTGGCCTACTACTCACTTCTTGAGGACTCAAGTAATTCTTACCTTTTGGTTATACATTTATTTTGTTATTCTTATTTCACTTGAAGAGTTGCATCATTTGAAATATTTTAGTGTGTGGCTTTGTTTATTTGAGTGTAGAACAATGTGAGAATAGAAGAGAGACAATGAGAGAGTGTGAGAGGAGATATTTGTATAATTTCTCTCATTTTCATAGTGGATTTCTCGGTGTGGTGTGGTTCCATGATTTTTTTTACTGGTTTTGAGTTTCTCTTGTTAAAACATGATTATTTTGAGTTTCCTAGAACATTCGCGATGGTAGAGATATAAAGAGCATAACGTCTTAGCTTTAAATAAAGATACTGCATAAAAACAGGTAAGGGAGAGAGAATGAGAGGGGCGCGAGAGTTACAAGAGACACCAATATTTTACGTTGAAAATTCTGAAAAGGGGAAAAACCACGAGGTCTAACTCAATTAAAATGATTTCACTAGTGTTTATAGTCTATTAAATACTGTGCCATTCCTCATGGGAAAGCCTTTGTTGAATATCTCAAATATAAATCACATATAACACATTACAATACAGGAGTAGAAAGAATCCAGTGATATCATAGTCGTTCTTAAGAGAATATTAGTTTGATCGTTTAGTCGGTAGGACCATAGTCCTACGACAGAGTTCTTTGTGGCCATAGTTGGGCGACTCAGGTCAGAGAAATCATAGTTGACGGGTGATGGTGGTTGGAGGGACTATAGCCGGCGGTCGACTATAGTCGGATGGACCATAATCTACGGGTGACCATGGTCAGAGGGACCGTAGTCGATAGGCTAGGGTGATCTGATGGACAGTAGTCTGCGAGCGACTGCGGTCGAAAGGACCATAGTATGGTGATAGTAGTCGGCGAGAGACCCATCAATGGTGGCATGATGAAGGTTTGACGACGATGGTCTACTGGAGGTTTAGCATCAATGGCAGAAAAATAGGGTTCATCGACGATTGTGTCGAGGTGGAGCTCCAGTATTCTTTAAAACTGAGTGCTTTATTGAGTCTCCAGCCTAAGGTCCAAGCTTCCAATGGTCTCTCCCCCCTTTTCATGTGAGAAAAGAGAGTATATTTATAGATTTTTAGGAGTGGCATGCTCCCTAAATATCTAGAAGATCCAAGGTAATTTTGGGGTGCTCCATTGGACGGCTCATATTTTTTCCCTTAATCATGAAGCATTTATCAATAATTTAAGAGCCTTAATGATGTCAGAATTAAACAATCTTGGGCTCATTGGATTCGTCTCTTCGAGCCACTCGATTTGATTATCAACATGCTATATTTAGAAATTATTTGGTTATTCAATTAATGCTTTGGAGATTTCAATTATGCTTTAAGCTCTTACATTGAGCTCATTTGGGCTTGGATTGAACTGATTTTGATGTCGTTGGGCTCTTCTTACTAAGACATTCAATTTGATAATAAATTTGCTGAAATTGATTTTTAGATGATCCCAATTTTTACTTTAGAAGTTACCAACTAGGATATGCCTTTAGATTCATGCTGAATCAAGGCGATTTTTTGTGGCATTTCATTAATGTTCTTTTCAGCTTTTTTCTTGTTTGTTTTGAACCTTATTTACTTCCCATCAAAATATACATCTATTTAGAAATGAGGAAACTTCTGATGTTTCATATGAAATAAAGAGCTTTGTTATTTTACCCTCAATTATGAAGCTGAAAGTGGTAGCTCACAGAAGAATAGAAGACTTTCAAAGGTGGGAGAATGATACAATTAGTGGTGTCAATATTTGACCCGACCCAAATTCAACTCAAAAAATTTCGGGTTCGGGTCAACACCTTTGCCATAAGGGGCAGATTTGGGTTTAAGATTCCAACCCGTTTATAAAACTAGGTCGAGTATGGGTTGACCTAGAAACCCATGATCAACTTGAAATGACCCGAACTCAGCCCTCTGTAGCCCTCGATCCATCATTCAGACTCTGTTCTCTAGCGTCAAACTCTGTGATCCCGCATACGTGCATGCACAGCCCAATCCAGCACGATCTCTCGTTTGCACTATTTGTTCGGTGTTTGCACTGTCTGTTCGGACTTTAGCGTTTAGAGATCGATCTCGTTAAGCGCTTCCGCGCCCAATCATCTAGACTTCGTTGTCTACAATCCGCACCGGTGATCCTGCAATTGCGAGTGTTGATCCTACAAGTTCTCAAGTCTCATCTATCCTCACGAACCGCACGCAGTGCCAGCGAGGCGGACTTGCATTTTTGCTCGCACACAGGTCGGGTCGGGTCAACCCTGTAACCCGTGCGGGTTAGGCCCGAATTTCAATCCCATTTACAAAACTGGATCAGATTCAGGTCAACTTGCTTGGCCCTAGGTGATCCATTTCAGGTTCGACCTGAATCAACTCAAAAACCCATTTTGACACCCCTATATACAATGCAACATTGATGTAACTGATGTGGGCTGAAAGACCATAATCAAGATTCTTATAAAGCAGGGCAATTTCATGATGAATAGTTTTCTTATCATATATTTACAGCACTACAATTATATTTAATGTTAGAAGGTTTCTCATTAATTTTTTGCTGAATTTTCAAGAATCTCTATGTAATGTGGTTTAGCAATTAAGTGTTTCCATTTATGTAATTATTATAGAACTGTAACTGATTAGTTTAAGTTGTACTCAATATTGCTATGCTTATGATTGTGATTATATGTTTGTTATATTAAGCTTCAAAATATCCAAATTGTTTTGATATCTTGTTACAAATTGGTTTGAAAAGGTTCAAACACCATTTGAATGGTTAGAAACTTATTTGAACCTAGTTTGAAACTATTTTGATTCTATCTAGAACTAACCTTACTGAAATGATCTTCTAGTAGGTTTAAAACATGGTTAAAACTAGGGGTGTCAATATTTGACCCGACCCGAATCAAAAATTTCGACCCGACCCAAAAATTTCGGGTTGACCCGAACCCGAACCGGGTCGGGTTCGAGTTAGGGATTTCGACCCGTTTGTAAAACCGGGTCGGGTTCGGATTGACCTGGAAACCCGAAATCAACCCGATTTGACCCGTTTTTAATTAATTTAGGAGGGTTTTAATGGATTTTTTATGAAATAAGTAAATGATATTTCAAAAAATTATAAACATTATTGCCCAAATTAAATTAATCTTGATTTATTTTAAATTAATTGAACTAAATCTTACCTAATTTGATTTATATTTAAATAAATTGAATTAAATAAAAAAATTAATAAAATTTACTCGAATTGGGCGGTGTTCGGGTTTGGAAAACAAACCCGTTTGCAAAAACGGGTCGGGTTGAACAATATCTGGTCAATTTCAGGTTGGACCCGAACCCGATCCGTGACCCGATTTTGACAGCCCTAGTTAAAACTTAGTTGGAATGTGTTTGCACCATAGTTTAATCATGTTCATATAAAATTTGGAACAAACATTTGAATGTGAATTAGTTCAAACCATTTTTATTAATACGGACTTCAATAAATTATTTATGAATAAAACTGAGGCATTTTGGTCCAAAATGAGTTTCCTATATATTTCTTAAAGAAAATAAATAATGATAATATTCTTTATGATTATTATGAGAAATATAACGTCAAAATTTTTAATTAATGACTTATGGAGGTAACAAATGTAATGTATTGATAACAAAGTCCTACATGAGGTTCTAGTTGGGTACCCATTGGGTACCCAAGTTTTACTCGGACGGGCTAAGCCCACCCACACCCACCCATGTTAACTTTCGGGATTTCGTACCCACCTATACCCACCCACTTTCCATATTTTTTGAACACAGTCTGTCACGGACTGATTGGCCTTGAGGCTTGTTGTCATTTGCTATGATGGCAAACTTTCAAGTTGCATATCAAAATTTATCTTACTCGTAGCGTGGTTAAGTGCTAAACAATACTTAGTGATGATTGCAATAATATAAGTAAGATATACAATGAATAGCAATGTAAATCGATTTATCCCTCGATGTTTAGTACCCACCCATACCCACCCACAAGGTCATGAGCGTACCCATACCCACCCGGGCATGGGTGGGTATGGGTATGGGTACCCAATGCAGGACTCTGATTGATAATATTTGAGTTATTTGATTTAGAACACTACAAATATAACAAATTATTATTAGTTTTGCTTTAATAATGGAAAGGAAGATTTTATGGTTTCAATGTATTTTAATATATGTATTTTAATGTAAATAATGGAAAGGAAAGCAGTATGATTTGAAAACTCGGAGGCTGAAGTGGTTGGGTGGTCATTAGTGGGGATATTGGTAGGTGTATCAATTTTGGGTCACGGGTTGGATTCAGGCCGAATCGGAAAATGATCTGACACTGTTCGGTTTAACTCGAACCCAACCCATTTTTGCAAACGGGTCGGCTTTTCGGACCTTTTGTGAAAAGCGGGTCAATCTCGGGTCTGGGTCAACCTGACACGATTCAAATGACCCCGGACGGACCAAAAATTGATAGTTTGCTGGTCAAAAAATGGGTAAACTTCTAATTTTCGGGACAAAAGCGGGTCAATCTCGGGTTTTCATGTCAAAAATGGGTTTTTAGGTAAAAAGAGGGATAAAACGGATCAATTTCGGGTTTCTGGGTCAACCAAAATCGATTTTTGAAACGGGTCGATTTACTAAACCCGAACCTGACCGATTTCAGGTCAGGTTGACCCTAACCCGAAATTTTCGGATGGGATTTGAGTCAATTTTTCAAGTCATGTCAAATATTAACACCACTAGATATCGGTGGCCAATGTTTTAGGTAAAGAGTTTTAAATTCCTCGAATGATTTCCCTATATTTGATTTACTTTCCACAACTAAAACAAAAATAAAAAAATTCATATATTTAGTTTATATTATATTTTACCATAATACTTATGAATATAAAGAAATTCCTCAAATGTAGGTTAAAGTTCATTAATGGTTAACTTGAGAAATTTATTATGCAATTTTTTCTTTTTAAGAATAAATAAAAACAAATGGAAATAAAGAAATCAATTATGGTACAATTTAAATTTAAATTTAAACGTATCTTTAGTATTTATAATAGAAATCTATACTATTTATTATTAGAATATATTTTCATTATTAAGAATATTCTTTTAATTATACTTTCTTTCTTGCTTTCTTCTTTAGTCTTTATATATGCATGTACACTAGCACTATAAATCATCTAGAGGATTTGCCTTATCATGCAGGTATTCTAATGTTCCCTAATCTTGAGAATATATCAACAACAGAGCCTTGAGTATAGACTATAGAGCATGCAAACTGTATCCTACGGGAAACTTTTAACTAAAAAAAGAGAAAAATGCATAAACTAATTATATGAGAAAATTAATATAATATAAATGAGATTAAATATTTGCTTTATTAAAAGGAATTAAAGAAGCAGTACACCCAAAGATATAATACTAATACAAAATAAGAAAATATAAATAAAATAAATAACAAGAAAGAAACTACCCAACTCATAAAGAAAATATATAATAATCTTCTATAAAATATAAAACACCAAACTATAGTCTACTACTTATAATTCTGCTCCAGAAATGATGGTATGCTAAATATTTATATATGACTTGTTGTGAAAAGAGACAACGAGTGAGTTTAATAGATTAAACTCAATAAATAACTGATAATTATCAAAACATAAACGACAAAGACATGAGACATATAGTATGAATAACCAATGGTGTGAGTAGCAATCGCTAAATCAAAGTAGACATTAGTTATGCTGTAATTCCTATGATAGATTCTAATATGTCGGTGTATATGTCAATTAGCTATTGATACAAAATTATTTTAATGCTTATAAATGCATAACACTAAGTATCCTTCGTACCTCAAAATGACTTATCAGTCATTTATTATTTTCAATTCATCTCCAAAAATATTTATATGTATATAATTATAATTAGTTTATCAAATACTCGTTAGGGAAGTTAAATACAAACAAAAGGAAATCCAATCATTTCCTATAGAGTAATCAATCTGTACGTCAGTCGGCCCGACTAGCCAATATCAAATAGGGTTTTATGACTTTCCAAAATTTTCATAAGCACCTTTCAATGGATTTAGTTCAATATGAAGAATATTATTTTATAATTAGATATGAATTGCCAATATAACATTTATTGCATTTAATCAAAGCTTGTCTATGAAAGATATAAAAATTGATATACAAGAGTTATGCAATAATAAATTAAAAATAGGAGTTTTTACATACCTAACACTTAAAACTTCTCTATTTATCTATCTAACACACAAAAATCCACCAATGTCAACTCCTTAGCTCTTCTTTCTCGCACAAAAAGCCCAACACCGACAAGCGCTAGCTCCTTATAAAAACCCTTGCTCTCACTCCGAAGTCCGAACCGAAGCACCCGCACACCCTCTCCAATTCTCCAGCTCCCACTTCACTAGGTGAAACTTATTGATAATAATTTTTCATGACCAATTCAACCCAAACACATAGTCAATGGTCTTCGTAAGTGTTCCAACAAGAGAAATATAATTGATTAAATGAAATGTCGATTGAGCTGGAGCTTCGCACGAAATGTCGACTGTGTCAGAGAAGATGAGGGGATGAAAACGCAATAAAGGGAGTTGCTTTGTTCGAATGTATTCACACAAGCTAGAGAAGGCGATTCCGGCGCGAGATATAGCTTTGGGGTTTGGTTTTGATGGGAAAGAAATTGAGTGTTATATTTGATGAGTGATAGTACTTTTAGGTGGTAGAAGGGTAAATATTTAAGTTTTGGTGTTAAATAGATAGATAGAGAAGTTTAAAATGTTAGACATGTAAAAACCCCTAATAAAAATCATTACGTTAGGAAGCAAAAGCCAACTCATTTAAATAATAAACAAGAATATGATAGGGAAAGATAAGCACAATTTCTGAATAAAGAAAATAGTTAATTAATCATAAAATAAATATATTAATTACATTAATTAATTGAATTTTTTATGAAGATTAACCGCGTTTTATTAGAAACGTCATGTGACATTTTCATGAAAACGGCCAAGGTATTATTTGGTTTGTTGAAAAAGAATTATAAATTATTTTAAATATGGGGGATTTAAAATTTTTGATATTTGATTTAATGAAAAACAAATATAGAGTATAGTTTTGATGAATTCCTTTTTAGTCATAGTTCATTTTAATTTATTCTAAATTGATCCGTTTTTGATCGAATTATGTTTTTCACCGCAAGCTGATCACATTGTTAGTGCCACCGCATCAGCCCGTCAATTGGCCATCATCTCTTCTTGCTACTTGTCGCTGCCACCGGCCACCAACCACCACAATTGTTGGATTTAAACTGCATTTATTATTTTTTGTGCCAAATAAAAAAGATTATTAATGTTTTTCAAATAAATCTCCAATCTAGCTCCTATTACTTAATTTAAAATTACACCAGCTCCTATTTAAAATTTATCCTTTTAGTGATTGAAAACTCATTGGACTAATACATTTCTTTATTTATTGTAGAAAAGCAAGTAGTAAAATATAATTAAAAAAGTTCATATAATCTTATTAGTTGCCACTCCATACTTTTTTTCTCTCCAGGAAAATGTAAATGGAACAGGGAGATTTTTTTCATTTTTAATCTTTATTGGGATAATTCAGAATTCTTGTTGGATGGTTGAAGTGGAGGAATGCATCAGGCTTGTTGTGTAATAGAAAAATACCCCTCAAACTCAAGGGAAGATTCTTTAAGATGGTAGTGAGGCCTGCAATGCTTTATGGTACTGAATGTTGGCCATTAAAAGAGAAGCATAATATTAAGTTAAGTGTGGCAGAGATGAGGATGCTTAGGTGGAAGAGTGGCTTTACCCTTAGAGATAGGATACGAAATGAGTATATACGTGAAAAGGTTGGATTAGCTCCAGTAGAAGATAAGATTAGAGAGTCGCCTTAGATGGTTTGGTCACATAAAACGGCGGCCTTTCAATGACCCGGTTAAGAGAGTAGAGGTGTTATATTTGACTTATGTTTAGAAAGGTAGAGGCAGACCTAAAAAGACCTAGTTAGAAAATATTAGGAATGACCTTTCTTTATTAGATTTAAACGAGAATTTGACCTTTAATAGGACATAATGAAAAAAAAAAGATTTATGTAGCTGACCACGTAGTGGGATAAAGACTTGATATTGTTGTTGTTGTTGTAATCTTTATTGGGATAATTATCGGGGCCTGGAATTAATATAGAGAAGATGAGAGATTTATATATGGAACAGGATGAGCACATATTGATAATAAAATGAATTTATGGGAACTTTTCGATCAGCAAAGACGGTATAGGTATAGCCAGAGGTATTACGGTGAAATTTTGTATGATAAGTAGAGGCAGATACAACTTATTTTTTTAGGGCCGGCAAACTTTTTTTTTTTTTTTGGGTGGGGGATTGGCAAAGACGTTTAAGATTGATAAAATTAGGACAAAAAAGATTTTTGAGAGCGGATAAAATACCCAAAATATCTAAAATATTTTAAAATATCTCCTCTAAATATTTAATATTTTTTTTTAGGATGGAGATCCGCCCATGATGAGAAGAGAAGATCGACAAAGTGTTGTAACGAAGAAGACTTGATGAAGGGCTAGCTTCCCTTAGCATACAAAATTACACCACAACACCTCTGACTCTACCGTCATTGTTGACCGAAAAGTTCTCGTAAATTCATTTTATTGTCAATATGTCCTCATCATATTTCATATATAAATCTCTCATCTTCTCCATTCCAGCCGGTGATGCATACTTGCATACTTGCATTTTCTTAAAAAAAAAGAAAGAAATATATTGGTCCGCATACATTTGAAGCTTCCCCATTCCAGCCGGTGATGCAGAGCATTTTTAATTATAGATGCAGGCTAAGTATATTTCTCATAGATAGATCATTTCATATCTTAGTTTCATTGCAAAGATTTTCATTTATTTATATAAACAATATATCATCCACATAAATTTAAACAATTATTTTTAGAATTTTTAGTAGGCCAAGTATGTTTCTTCTAGATAGATAATTTCAAATCTTATTTTCAATGCAAATATTTTCATTTATTTATATAAACAAATACTAATCTTAATTTTTTGATTTCTCCACATCTACCCGTCAAACCACAAAAACAAAATAAAATAAAATAAAATAAAATAAAAAATAAAAAACAAAAATATTTCTCAAACCACCAACCTCCCATCATAAAAAACTCTCCTCCACATCCTATATGCTCCAACCATAAAATCTCTTTACCCTCCACTTTCTCTCTCTAAATAGAGAGAAATTCTTTAACACATACTTCCCTCTACATTCTAAACACCTTCCTTAACCACAATATTAACACTCGCAAATGTGAAACATGTGTAGGAAACATGTATAGTGTTGTGTATGAATACTATAAATCTTACAGTTAACTAATTTTTGGAATTAATATAATCAATTTCAGAAAATTCAAGTGCTCAAAATGCATAGCAAAATATAATAGAAAAAAATAGCAAAAACACTACAAAAAACTTCAGTTAAAATGGTTTACAGCATACTTACTAGAAGATTGTTTAAAAAACAAGGAAATTTTTTCAAATCCGAAAAATAAGGATGAGAAATCCAACAAACCTAAAATCATTAGGGCAAAGAATAAAGGAAATTGTTAGTTGCAGAAATGAGCAGAAATCCTGGTAAAACAAACTAGCAGCGCAACATTCTTGTAGCTTGTAAAAACTAACAAATAGTTGCTGCTCTACCACCGAACAGAAAATCCCTACTCTCAAACACTTTGGCACATGCAAATACTAATCTTCTTCCCAAACTGCCTAGTGAAACACCGCATATTAAGATGTATCTAATCTATTAATACTAATCTTCTTCCAATGGAGAAATATACTTAAAATGAAATGGAATGTTGGCTTTGAAATGAATTAGTATTTTAATCAAACAAATAAGAGCATTGAAATAAAATTTTGACATATCTAAACATAGTATGTTAAATATTCTATATTCTATGGAGATAATAAAATTGTAGGAAGGTCTTAAATCCCCTTTTTTATCCCTACAAATTTGACAGAGATCTAGAAATACATATACTCTGATCCACATCTACAATTATGAGTCCAAATATACTTAAAATTTCTCTTATTTGTTTCAATGCCCAATTAATTAATAAATGCAAGTACTGACTTCATTCTCTCAAAATTTTGAGAGAATAATATAGTGAAATATAACTAGGAAGTCTATTTATTGCACCTAGTTTATTTTTATTAATTTGGAAGTCCAAATACTCACTTGAAATGGAATGTTAACACACTTGTATTAGAATATAAGCTTACATATTCTCACATTCATTTTTATTAGGAAGTCCAAATATACTTAAATTTCTCCTATTTGTTTCAATGCTCCTATTTTCTTCTTGGTATCTATAAATACTAATCATCTCCTAGATCTATCTAGGCGAAATATACTTAGCCTATTTAAAATTCCGATCACAGTGTTTGAGAGTAGGGATTTTCTCCTAGGTATTGCCTGCAAGTCTCTATAGCCTTTCCTCTATCTAAAAAGAAACAAATTCCATCACACATACTTCCATCTCAATCTCAAACACCCTCCTGTATCACAAATTTCCCATATAAAAATTGAATTAGATGTAAAAAGTCTGATAATTGTTAGTTTTTACAAGCTACAAAGATGATGCACTGCTAGTTTATTTTTCCAGGATTTCTGCTCATTTATGCAACTGTCAACTTGTTTGTTTTCCTTTATTCTTTGTCCTAATCATTTTAGGTTCGTTGGATCTCTCATCCTTAGTTTTTGAATTTGATTAAAAAACTTTCTTGTCTTTTAAACAATCTTCTAGTAGGTACGTGGTAAATCATGTTAACACTCAGCAAATTCCTTAGACAAATGCTTTTGATGATTTCTATAGTGTTTTTGCTATTTTTTCCCCTTATATTTTGCTATGCATTTTGACCACTTGAAGTTTCTGAAAATTGATGATAATAATTCCAAATATTAGTTAACTGTAAGGTTTATAGTATTTGTTCAAGTTTTCATCATATATTTTCATATTATATAATAAATGAAGTTCTATTGTGAGCTCTGAGAATTCGCGCCCCGTTCTCCTCCACCTTTCGGGGGAGTTTTAAGGGATTATGTTCCCTGATAAATTTTTAGACTGTCGATTGAGATTATATATAAGACACAACCCAGAGAAATTGTCCTCATTTGCATGGACTTTATGATCTGAGTTATGGTTTCTTATAGTATATATGGTAAATTACCCCTCCCGATCACGAGAGAGAGAGAGAGAGAGAGAGAGAGAGAGAGAGAGAGAGAGAGAGAGAGAGAACTTTCAATTAAGGCTAGTCATCAATTAGATACGTAGAAATATATGTATCTGGCATATAGTAGCAGCATGGATTCATGTATTTGAAGATTTGATGTTTAAAATTAAAATTTTCACCATCTTGCACTTAAAGCGGATGGTGAGGGAATGGATCATGGACCCAATCATGATTCTATTATTCCGTCATCTCGGGTCATCGTTCTTCCTAGTCTACTTAGTCAGAGGAGGTAGCCGACCCAACCTGATAGAAGGATCCTTGCCAGCGGCCATGTGTTGTGACGTCCAAGGAAACCTTGTAGACCTGGAGTGAATATTTCTCTAAGGAGACAAATTTGAGTGCACCTTAGCTAACAAAGGGCTTTGTGCCTTATCGATCATATCCTATTGATTTTTATCTCAAAAATTTGATGTCATTGGGAAGCATAAGTGCACTGGATATAACAGTAATTTAATGGTGCCATTTGGTGAAAAAAACACTCGATTCAGAGGGCACTGATCATAACCATTTACCTATGCTTCCATCTGGTGATAAAATCACCAATTATAGGGTAAGTGTCACTTACTAACATAAGTCTATTTGAGAATGAATCCTAGTGATATTGTCGACCAAACATTAGCTCTTTTTGAACTGAAGTATATTTTTAAATTTGTCCACCTCTATAAATTATTGTGGAGGGTTGATGGATTATGCTTTAAGCATTTAATGGTTGATTTCTAGTTTGATATTTTTGAAGTTTTGAATTTTATGGGCATTTTGGTGGCATTGAATATTGGAATTAACTCCTCAAGTTAAGATTTTCTATCAACACGGTTATCATCATGGTACTTATGGGGAGTTTCATTTTGTTGATTGAACCTTATTGATTCTGCCAATTTACCGACAGAGGCTCGGGTTCACTATAGGCATCATATTTTTATTAATAAATCTTTCTTGTTGAAGGCCTTGAAGGCCTAATGTGAGCTATGAAATAAATATCCCGATCAGTATTGCGATAGTATATGTGTTTGATAGTTCGAGCAGTGTCGACTCTTATCTTCCCGTATAGAATTATCGGGCTCGAACATGGGTCATTTATAATTGACCCATGCAATATCATCAGACGTCATGTGTATAAATACAACATAATACAACATGCTTCTCGGGGCCCATAGGAGTGTTTGGGGGTATGTTTGTGATTATCTTTTAAACATTATCGAATCTGTCTAATTGCTGACAGAGGATCAGATTCAAATTTGATTTCTCTTATTGACCCACACAACATCCTTAAACATCACGTGTGTGCCTACAACATGCTCTTCGGAGTCTAAGCAGGTATTTAGGGGGTATTTTTATATTTATATTTATATATGTTTTTGTGTATGTGTGGGGATATTTTCTTGAAATTATTGGTGCTGATCAAATGTTTGAATGATCGACATTTGGATGTGTACAACATTTTCTGTAGAAGCCTATAAACATCTTCTATCTTCTTGCATGAATGTTGCATGAGATCTAGTGGCATAACGCTGGATTTTATTTGGGGAATTTGTAAACGCCTTTTATATGCTTGTAATGATATTGTGGATATGGTGTCGTGGAGTCATATTAAAGACATTTGCTCGTTTCATATAAGTTAACTGTTGTGCACTACTTGTTGCTTCTTGCAGGTAGATTAGTGTGCACTAATGAATCTCCTGTTATGTTATAGACAATTGCATTTGTCGCAGTTCTTTGGCATTTTGTTTGTGGATGATTTTTTGTATGTATAACGAGTCTCTTACAAGGGCCCGTAGGCATTTGAATTTATTGCAAATCGATCACCTTTTGCTTGCAAGGGATCTACATACTTGCCTTCCCCTGGATGGATGATGACTATAGGAGCAATACAATATTCTCTTCCTAATACCGATCACCACCCACAAGTATATTATTATACGTATACTAAATCTTTATAAAGAACCTTTTGCCTTCAGTAGAGAGAATTTACATTCATTGTGCGCTCCACTAGGCAAATTTATAAGAGGCTACATTGTTTAATTGATGTTGACTATAAGGGTGTTGCAATATTCATCACCTCATCTATGCTCACTGAGATTGGTCATCCTTGCAATATGTTTGTTGAAGCTAGATGTAGGGCTTTTATGTTTACTTGCTTGACTTGTATGAACACTACAGATTAGTTGTCATCATTCGCTAGAGACACCTGCATATTTGCCTACAGTCAAACTGCAAATTTCTCCTGAATTTTCATTACTTGCGGGCTTGAATGCATGTGTTCATATTTTGATGTCGAATGTAGAGCATTGTGGCATTCATCATATGTTGGCTTGTTATTCGTAGGCGAATTCTATATATATTTGCAAGCATGTTGACATTGATTTAAATGTCATTGTAATATTCATCATACTCTGCGCTATGTGTGCTTGTCGAATGTTTCATCGCACTGATTGGCAAGTTGCTACATTCACTTGTGTGCTAGCTTTATGTTCATAAGAGATTGATGTATGTAGAATTTATCCACTGCCATTATTTGCAAGTGAACTAGTGTATTTTTTTGCAAGCTAAATGATGCTCAATGCAGGGGTGTTATTAGATTCATTGTAATTTCCCTGTCTACGCTTGTTGAGAATCTCATAGAGATTTGACATGCTCTCTTGTAAGTTGAATCTTATAAAGGAGTTTTCATATTTGCTGCATGCCTCCTGTGTTTCACTCGTGAGCGTGTTAATACATCGAACATTTCATTTGTCTTCATTGAAACCTTCCTCTGAATACCTATAGGAAGTATTATTATTATTTATATACGAGATTTTGCCTTCATATGCAAGTTATGATTGGTTATAGTCGAACAAATTTCTTTGTGTACACTAGTTAGTAAAGTGATACATTCACTTGCACATCATTCATCTCCATTTACAAACAAACTGTCAAATACATTCTAAGGATTTCTTGTGGCCCACAGGTGGTTGTTGCTTGTTGTTGTTAACATGCACATCACTTCACCACTAATAGACAAATCACTATATGCAGTGCGAGTTCCTTCGATTATCCGGTGTAACTGCTTGCAAGATTGATACAAGTATTACACAACTAATCATTATCATTGTCATATGATTTGCAACAGTTGTTGGGGCATCATGGCACATTTACTTGCAACAAGATTGTATCATTTTCTTATTTACTGTTAATTATTGCCTCTAACCAAATCATGCTTTAGATCTTATTCAATTCAAATCTCTTTCTTATTCGTTAATGTTTTCTTACCATTTCCCTTCATTTAATCATTATGATCAATTAGATAAATGAGATTTCAATGCATTATTTGCTTTTCTAGCTTAATTGTGTATCCTTTAATTTAATGTTTATTTCCTTGTTATTAGATCACATGTCTTGTTCCTTGCAGTTCTTTTGTGTTCAAATTAATTTTTACAAGTCCCCTGTTCGAATTGTTCAAGTTCAAGTTTAGTTTGATTTTGTTTGTTCAATATTAAATCCCCTACCATCATCCAAATTCATGTTCTTCGGTTCACAAAAAATTTTGGCAGCTTCCCGACGTCTCCCCTATTTAGGGGATACTATAGGAGTATGAACCTCCCGTCATGCTAGAGAAAAGCACCTACGGTAGGTGTCAGATGAAACCACAGCTGTAAAACTTCAATCCCACCACATCAGAGAGGCGTATATGGGTCTTTGAGGCACCTGTTTGAAATACGCAATTCTTTCCCTCTCCACCCTACGCGAGCACATAAGGGTACTTAGAAGTGTTCCCGCCATGCTACAAGAGTATGTACAGGGCCTACACGCCTCGCTGTAGACGCTGCACCCACTACAAAAAAAAAAAGGTTTTTGCAACACTAAATTTAAGCTTTCCCGGCGGTTATAACCACTACTAAATTTCTTGTAGCAGTTCTAAAACCGCTAGAAAACCGTCGTATTTTCTCTCCGCTGCAAAGATCTTCCATGGCGGTTTAAGATCTCTGGGGTAGATTTGTTATATTGTGACGGTTTTAACCACCACAAAAAACTATAATTAAAAAAAAAAAAAATCGATACAGAAGAAGAAGAATCCTCACCAAAGTTCTGATCCTCACCAAGCAGAACTCGCCAGAAAATGATTAAAATAATAAAAGACGTTAAAAAAAAACTTACAAATCTGAGTAAGAACTATATCAATCAAAACAAAAGAAAATAATTTTACAGAACAGATCCTCAAAATCCATCCCCTCCAACAAAATAAACACCATATTTCCTTCAAATTTCCAATTTTTCATTCTATTTCCTACTCATTCTGAATCGTTTTTCAGGAACATAGCTTTCAACCCTCTCCTCCTCTGCATAAATAATGGAAATAAAATTGAAAGTATAAGAATTTCTATCAGTCCATTTTTTCCTAAGAATTATCGTTAACTAAATCCTGGCGCAAATAGCTTACCTTTCCTGAACTTCCGTCAGCTATGCTCCAGGGCTCAGCAACTGCACAAACAAACATTTTTTTATCTCAGAAAGATGGATTGAAAGATGAAAATAACATAAAAAAAGATTTTTTTTATGGATAATTTCTTCAAATATTATGGAAACGAAGGAGATGAGTTATCATACAAGCAAGTTTTTCTGCAGACTCTTCGATCCTCTTCATCGATGGAAGCCGAATCTGACCTAGGATTCCTGTTCTCGCTCACCGCTGACTCCGACCTCCTGCGAGATCAAATCCCTAGATGGGTTTTCTTCAATCGCAATTAATAAGATTGAAAATAACTGAACCCCTCACGTGAAAATCTCAGTTACCTTAGGACTGGAGTTGGAGGAGAAGGAAGATTTTTCGGTACGCCTCGAATGCTTAGAGTAATATTTAGTTTAGAGAATTTTATACCTGTCCAATGAGGCAATGACAATAGCGATGATTGGAAATGCACAAAAATGTGTGGATTACATAAAATACTTTCTTCTTTTTTCTTTTTTTTTTTTCTTTTTTTCTTTCTTCTCTTTTTTCTCATTTTTTCTCCTTTTTTTTAAATTTTCCCTCTCTATTTTTTACAGCTTTTTTTTTTTTTGCTTTCCTCTCAAACATATCATTAGGCCAATTAAGGCAGGCTCACACACACAACGTATGCACAAGACTCGAACTCAAGATCTTTTAGTTGCTAGCCTAAACTCTCAACCAACAAATTACGATGAGTTGTATGTCAAAGTTAATTTAATGACTTAAAACTCATTAGAACTAAGTTTTTTGTTGGCCAGGATATCCTCACCGAATTATTTTCTTTTAATATATTCTTTCCTATATATTCAGCACTAAAATATATAGTCGGCTTTAACTGTTACTCAAATTACAATTCTAACAGTAGTGTAGACTATTTTAAATCATTCATAAACTGTTGCATGATAGTGCAAGTAATACTATATCTTCTGAAGTTATGTAATATTATATATTGTCACATGAATTACCAGTACATCATATGAAGGTGATTAAATGCCAATCCCAATTTCATAGAGAAGGAAGGATCACTAATTTTCTCTCTACATTATTTTCACAATATATAATAGGCCATAGATCGGTAGCGAATTTGCATCCGGATTCCAATTAAAATAAGTAATGTCGTATATACATATTATGTATCATAATTATACATAGACAATGTACATGCAACATGACCTATTTTAATTGGAGTCCTTGGAAAAAAACTAATAACAGTCAAGGATACAGGTTAGGGGTGTCAATTTCAGGTCAAGGGTTGGGTTCGGGTTGAACCTAAAACTAGCCCGACACTATTCAGGTCAACCTGAACCCGACCCATTATTTGTAAACGGGCCGATTTTCTGGACCCGAACTATGCCCGCTTTGGGTGCGGGTCAAAAACAAGTTATCGGGTTGACTAAAAAAATTGCTAGTTTTCGTCTCCAAAAATAGATCAATCTCTGCTTTTCGTGTCAAAACAGGTCAATCTTGGGTTGCCGGGTCAAAACGGTAAATTTCAGGTCAACGGGTCAACCCAAACCAACCCGATTTTTAAAACAGGTCGAATTGTTAAAACCTGAACCCGAAAAGGTCAAACCAAACAAGAAATTTTTTAATCGGGTTCGGATCGAATTTTCCGAGTGGGTCCAATATTGACACCCTAAATTACAGGCCAACAATCTCGTGTCATTTGGTAAATTGAGATTAACGAGAAATTATCTGAGTAATCACAGGCATCGAGTGTAAAATTTGAAGCATAAGAAAAAAATGGCATGTGTGTCCAATCTTAAGATAAGATGAAATTTTCGTGTGACGACATATAATACTTATTTACACTACCACGCAATTGTTTATATATGATTTAAAATAGTCTATCACCGTTATTATTGTAGGCTACAGCTGACTAAAAATTTACTTATAATGAATTTTAAGTCGTTAAATTCACTTTGACATAAATTAATATAGAAAAAAATTAATTTGTTACTAATATATCAAATCAATTTCAAAGTGATCAATTGCTTCAAAATTTATCAAATTAAATTTTGAATAAAATATTTTTTTAACAATTCTTTATTTTTTCCTAGATAGGAAATCTTACTCTATAGGGCTTTGGTCGATAGAACAGTAGGATTAGCTTTCTCTAAACAGCTTTTATTCAAAAAGCTTCTTGTATGATACAGTTTGCACACCATAGTCTATACTGGTGGATTTAATTGCATGACCGTAATAATGATTAGTTAATATATCTGTATTTATTTAATAAATTTTCTTCCTATAAATAATTAATCTATTTATCTGTATTAGTTTGCTCATACTATCCTAACTTAAATATTATTTATTTGAGTGCTAAAATAATTTCTTATAAAGCTTCGTGAGAAAGAGTTGCCTTTAGCTGAAGTTCAAATGCGTAACTTTTTTTTTTATTTTTTTTGGGGAGAATTCTGATAGGATGAATTCCAATACTCATCTGCTTAAAAAAAATAAATTTCATTGAATTATCATTTTAATTTTGAATTAGCCCAAAAATATTAAATTTAAAATTCAGGCTTTGGTCTGCTAGTGGTACTCTTCTTAGTATGTTAATTAAGAATAGCGGTCTTGAAGGAATTGTAGCTTGGCGGAAGACAATTCAAGATGTATATGATTATGTCTTCGGTGTCTATTGTGGATCCTGCAGCTGTTATGTTGTCAACGAGGTTCTTGATTTGAGCTAAATACTATTGCATGGAGTGATCTTTCATTTGAACTTGGTGAAGTTCGTTCTTGAGTTGGATAACTCGAGAACGGTTAGTGGGTTGCAATCGAATTTCGAGAGTTGTCCAGATCTCGTTCGCAGTAGTGAGCGTGATGACGTAGGGGATCACCGAGGCAGATATGGTGGAGAGAAGCGCGGAGATGAGATTCCGATCAATGAGTTTCCATAGCTTATGATCAATGGCGGACGTGGCGAGAAAGCAGGTAGTGGTACTTGTTTCTTCGAGCGAAGATGACTAGAAGCCGCTAGGCTAGATGATTTCTTCGAGCGAAGTTGAGATGTTCGAAATTTCTTGAGTAGAGGTGATGGAGTCTTGATCGGCCATGAGGAAGATGACTAGAAGCAGCTAGGCTAGATGCGGCTCTGATACCATGATAAAGTATCAGGCAAGAAGAAAGAAAGAAAATAGAATTGATATCAAATCACTGAGATAAAGGACCCGTGAGCTATATATAGCCCAACAGCTATAGAGATACAAAGACAAGAATCAAGAAATATGTTGTGACCAGTTAACAGACTAAGCTGATGTGTCCACATTTTTTTTTTTTTTTGGGAAATTTTTGGGCGTTAGCCCTTATATTAATGATCAGAAATTACAAAATTTGTAAGGAAAAATCCTATACCCAACCACCAAAAGAAAATTGAACAAAGCCAAAATTACAAGGCAGAGATAAAAGGAAGGATGGAAGAAACCGGACTCAGGTATCCAGGAATCAACACCCAGGTACATTAACACCTCCAAGATAATCCACAACAGAAGCATCCTGTAAGCTGAGACGTACTGTAAGCAACTACATTATCTCTATGCAGCAATGATTTCTTGATGCGGAGTATCTTTTCTTAGATAACGAAGAGCAACTTACCCTCAATACGCACCATTTCTGTTATAGAGTTGGAGTTCCGCTATCTTAATGATATATTTAGTATCATAGTACTTTTCATACCTTTTTACTTGTTTAGCTTTTCTAATATCCTCTCTGTTTCACCTTCTTGCAGGTTCGTCTACACCATTTCTCCCTAACACTTTTCACACACCACCGATGGAAGCAGCCAATAACTCCTCCTCAATCCCGTTCTTCCCCTTCTTAATCCTCCTCTTCATCGGCTTCCTCATCCTCCTCATCATATTTTTCCGAGACCTCCTTCAACTCCTTTCATCGGTCCGCAGATATGTCTCTGGCAATGGCGGCAGCGCGTTGTCGCAACAGAGCAATGAAGCTGGGTTATATCCGACGATCATTGCTTCTTTTCCGATGTTTTACTACTCTGAGGTGAGGAGGTTTATGGAGGGGAGAAATGGAGGAGAGTGTGCCGTACGTGTGCCTATTAGAGTTCGCCGCCGGTGATGTTATCCGGCTGTTGACTGCATGTCATCATGCGTTCCACCCTGGTTGCATTGATTTCTGGTTTGTTTCTCACAAGACGTGCCCCATATGCCGGTCAAATCAGGAGGAAGCGCCGGACATGGCCGCTATGACGGCGATGGGCGTGGTTGTTGCTAGTGGCAGCGATGAAGATATTCATGTTATTAGCATTAAAGGGATAGGAGAATCGGCGGAAGGTGAAGAAAGGGAGGGGATGGGGAACACGATAGCGATGGAAGGGGGCGAGGTGGAGTAGAATTTTGGAACGAGTATCACTGTATAGAGAAAATTAGCTTTCTGAACAGTTATTAAAAATCTTCTTGTATGATACAGTTTGCATACTCTATAGTCTATAATGATGCAATTAATTGCATGACTGTAATAATGATTAGTTAATATATCTGTATTAATTTGATAAATTTTCTTCCCAGAAATGATTAATTGATTCATCTGTATTAGTTTGCTCATACTATCCAAACTTAAATATTATTTATTTGATTGCTAAAATAATTTCTTATAAAGCTTAGAGAGGAAAGTTGTCTTTCAACTGCATTTTTTTACTTCTACGGAGCATAAATTCGAGTTCAAATGCCTAGCTACCACATTATTATTATTTTTTTTTTTTTTTGAGAATTACGATGAATCGAATTCAATCACTCACCTGTTAAAAAAAATATTTGAATTAAATTTTGAATCCATTGGAATTGAAGCGCTCACCGGTAAGTAAATGAACCATAGCAATAATTATGTAGAGTTAACGAATGCAAATATATAGTATGGATTTGACTATAAATATTATGTTAAGTTGCAATTGATGTATAATAATGTCAATCCCATTGTAAAAACAAGATCGCATGCAGCATCTTGCATTAGACGGGTAATTAATTTCTGCATATATTTTCTAAAGAAGTCGGATATATAAAATAATATTTATAGTTTCTCAATACTTGTGTACAATCTAAGCTAAATTCCTTCAAGTAGGAATTCAAGGATGAATTTTGCCACCATTTATTCGACAGTTTTATGGCATCCAAATTTAGACTTAATATTTTGAATCAGTGCATGCTATTCTTTTTAAAATTCACTACAGTTTATATTTCTACCGTTAAATTGTGCCAACAGAAAATTCTTTGTATATGTCTATCTGTAAAACCATGTCATCGATCTTTTACATCTTACCAACTTTATATATCACCTGTAACTTCCCAATTGCTTAAAAATGCAGTAATAAACTAAAAGTTTGAAAGTAATACAGAATAACATAAATGTCTGAAATTATACGGTAGCTCTGCCACCTAATTGCAATACTTCTTCAACCTTCAATATTACAGATATCTACTCATATCACCCTCTTGACGGAGCTTTTATTCTGTACGAACACTAGACGGGAGAACCATCGGGTTAAGCACTGGGTATCCAGTGATACCCAGCGGTACCGAGTGTGGGTAGTGAGCTGGGTACCCACCAATGAAGTGACGTGGCACTTTTTTATTTATATCCGGACGCTCTCCGCACTCCGCACAGAATAATAAATCCTCCCGACCACACTCTTACTACTGCATCTTGGGCGGAGTTGAGCTCTTTAGAAGGCCTGATGTGGCATACACAACCACTTTTATAGTCCCACTACTGCACAACTTATCTAAATATATATGCGCCTTTTACCTATTTTTTTATTCCATGTTATTTTCAAAATTTTAGTTTGTTACTGCATTTTTAGTAAAGGAGAAAGTGGGGGGTTACAGGTGATATAGAAAGTAGGTAAGATGTAGAAAATTGATGACATGATTTTACAAATAGACATATACAAAGAATTTTCTATTGCTCCCTTTTCTCTGTTGTTAGGCTTTTCCATCTTTGGATGTACAAGTATTGGCTACATGGACAAATAAAGAAGCTGTTAATATTTGGTCCAATTTTATATGTTGGTTTCAGTCTTTTTACTATTTTTCATTTAGTTATTTTTTTGCATAGCTATATGTATAATCTGGGTCTATAAATAGAAGCTATGATACTTGTTAATGGATTGAATCATAAAGAACAAATCAATAAAGATTTGTGAGCTCTCTCCTTTTCTAGCTCCCACTTTTCTTCCATTCAAGATCTCTTCCTCCAAGACAACAATTCTTAACAATTGGTATCAGAGCCTTGGTGGAGGTGTTTGAGGGGAAAAGAATAAAGATTTGTTTTGTTTTCTCTCCAAAAATTTTAAGTGCTCTCCCTTCTCCCTCTGTCCTGCTGTGCAGCCATTCAAGAAGCTTATATTATTCCTCAAAGATAATTCACAATACAAGAGTCCTGTAAGCTTAGACGTTCTATAAGCAGCTACATTATCTCTATAATATAAATTTAAGCTTTCCTATTGATGCCAGTATCCAATGCAGTTGATAATTTCTCCCTCACACTTCCATACACTGCAAATGAAGTAGCCAATAGCTCCTCAATCCCTTTCTTCCCCTTCTTAGTCCTACTCTTCATCATCTTCCTCATCCTCCTCGTCTTACTTTTTCGAAACCTCCTTCAACTCCTTTCCTCGGTCCACTGTTCTTTCGCTGCAGTGGCAGTCGCGACGGCACATTGCCGCTTCAAAGCACTGTGGCTGTGATAGATCCAACGATCATTGCTTCTTTTCCAATGTTTCCGTATGCTGAGATGTGGAGATTTATGGAGGGAAGAAACAGAGGAGAATGCATCGTGTGCCTATCGAAGTTAGCCAATGCCGATGTTATCTGACTATTGACAATATGCCGACATGCATTCCACCCAATTTGCATTGATTTATGGTTTGTTTCACACAAGACGTGCCCAATATGCCAATCAAATTTAGAAGAAGCACACTGATACCATGTTGAACAGCTTCATCTTCTTGGTCTATGGTAGGTGTTCGCAACTCCTACCACAGGAATAGAAGATGAAAACTCAAAATTTGGTTACTCATCAGCCAATGTAGTTAAATGTGATGCCAACTCAAAATTTTGAGTTGGCATCACATTTATCTTGATCTCAACTCCTACCACTCTTCATCTTGTTCCTACTCATCAGCCAATCAATAGTTAAATGTGATGCCAACTCAAAATTGTCTTTCTCTCAGCTGCCTTGCTGCTAATAATTCTTTTTCTATAATTTTTTATTCGCGTGGCTACCATATCAAAGACCTGATGAGTAACCAAACTCTCCTTTATGGTCCATCTCGTTGAGGACTCTACCCAATCAATATTGATCCAAATCGTCGCACATCTCTCTCCACCTTTTTAGCAATTTATTCCTCTACTCAACTATGGCATCGTCATCTAAGTCACCCGCCTCATCAGTTCTTCTCAAATTATCGAAATATGCCGACTCTCCAACCTTATCTATATTTAGAAATTATCATTGTAACACTTGTGCTATTTCTAAGAGTCACAAGTTGCCTTTTTCTTCTTCATCTTCTAGATCGAGTCATGTCTTAGAAATGATACATAGTTATGTTTGGGGTCCTTATGCCACGTTATATTTAAATGGTTTAAAATACTACATGTTATTTATCGATGATTTTTCTAAAATTTCATAGTTTATCCTTTAAAAGCTAAATTAGATGTTGATTGCACCTTTTATTAGTTTAAATTATTGGTTAAAAAACAATTCAATAAAAATATAAAATGTTTGCATTCAGATGGCGGTGGAAAATAATCTTCCAAATCCTTTCAATCCTTTCTTTCTCAATGTTGAGTTCTTCATTTGATTACTTGCACATATACCCCATAAAAAATGGTGTTGCTGAGCGCAAACATTGTCATATTCTTGAAGCTACCCATGCCTTGCTTCTTGAAGAAAAGTTACCTCATTATTTTTGGGTGCACGCTATTCTTACAATAGTCTATTTGATAAGTAGGCTACCTCCTCTTTCCAAAAAATTCTCATCTCTATTAAATTGCTCTATCACAAGGATCATGTTTACTCATTTTTCAAGATATTTGGTTGTCTTTTGTTATCCCTTTCTACCTCCTATTTTTATAGCTAAATCTCATTCCAAATCTTTACCCTGTGTTTGTATTGGCTATGACTCCACCACTAAAGGATACCAATGCTTTCACATTGATTAAGGTAAGATATTCACCTCTCATCATGTCAAGTTTATTAAAAATGTTTTTCCTCTTTCATAGCAGTCATAACTACATATTCACTCATCCCAATAGCCATCTCCTCCGTCATACACTCCATTGTTAATGCTTGTTGCATTATTTACTCAACCATTGTCACCTCACACACCTACCTTGCCTGATAAAGATATCATCTCCCCTCCTCCACCCGACAATGCCATTATTCCCGATCATCTAATTCTCCTCCATCACTCTCACAGTCTATTCCTTCTCCAATTTCTACTTCCGCTCCCATGCCACCTATTGTATTCGCTTCACCTCAAAGTCAATCCATTCACCCAATGGTTATAAGGCTTCATATTGGGACACTTAAACCCAAACATATTATCAATATGAACTCTTCTATTGTTCCTTCAGATCCAACCTGCTATACTAAGGCTATCAAAAACTTAGTTTGGCTCCAAGCAATGTCGTTCTTCAAAAACAAGGCACTTGGAAGTTGGTACCACCTAGCCCGACGTAAAATATTTTGGGATGCAAATAGATCTTTAAAACTAAACTCAATTCTAATGGCACTATTGCAAGACATAAGGCTTATTTGATTGCACAAGGTTGCAATCAACAATATGGTTTGGATTATCTTCACACTTTAGTCTGGTAGCTAAACTTTCAACTATATGCATTTTGCTTGTGGTTGATATTACTTTTAAGTGTAAGGTGCTTCAACCTAATGTGTCTAATGCTTTTCTTCATGGACATCTTAGTGATACAGTTTACATATCTCAACCTGCTTGACTCAAAGATTCACTACACGAAGACTATGTTTATTTATTATAAAAATTTATATATGGTTTAAAATAATCACCGAAATAAAGGTTTGAGACATTTTCCACATATTTAATCTAATATGGGTTCATTCACAGTACAACTGACATTTTTACTGAATTATCACAATAAATTGGTAGTTTCTCTACATTCTAGTTTTTGTAGTCGACATCTTACTCGTTGGCAATAATGATCAAACAATTCAGCATCTTCTTTTGGTCCTCAGTCATATATATCATATGAAGAATCTTGCAAGCATTTCTTATTTTCTTGGGATGCAAGTCTTATGCACGTCAACCAGCTTCCATCTCTCCCAATCAAAATATGCAACCAATTGACTTCAAAAGGCCGGTATGGCTGATTGTAAACCGATCCCTACTCATATAGGTTTGAAATCAGCATCTCCTTTTGAACCTCTTTTGTCTACTCAACTCGACCTTTTCTGATACATTATTGGCTCTCTTCAATATTTAACACTTATATGACCGGACATTGCTTACATAGGTAACAAATTATGTAAACATATGCATCAACCAAAAAAAGATGATTTCAAGCTCCTTAAGCATCTTCTTCAATATAACAAAGGTACACTTTGTTTTGGTTTACCAATTACTACAACTGATCTTCATTTATATGCATATTCTGATTCCGATTAGGCTGGTGATCCTATGGATTAAAAATCTACTACCTATCATTGTGCTTTCTTAGGGAGGACACTCATTTCTTGGTAAGTCAAGAAACCATATTGCTCGATCTTCCACAGAAATGGAATATAGAGCTCTTGCAACAGCTGTCATCGACATTATTTGGCATCGTCAGCTCTTGAAAGAATTTCATATTGATTATTCTGCTCCTATAATCTTATTTTGCGAGAATATCTCTTCCATTGCACTTACCAACAATCCTATTTTCATGCTAGCACTAAACACATCGAAATAGATTTTCATTTTGTTCATGAGTGTATTAAGAACAATTTACAACATATTTTCCATGTCCACTCTACAAATCAATTAGCTGATTTATTCACAGAAGCTTTGTCTCTTCAAAGATTTCAAGAAGTCCGCAACAAGCTCACCATTGTAGAACCAAATGCTAGCTTGAGGGAAGGTGATAAGCAAGCTGACATATCAAACTTCACTTATGTTCCCACTACTTCTATTTAGAAGACCACTTTTCCCTAAATTAGTCTCATCATCATCTACCTCTAACTTCTTTAATCAAAGCCATATAAGTCATTATCTATACTGGTTTAATAGTGATGTAAGTATACCGTAAAATTTACAATGGAATGATAAAAGTTTCCTTACTCTGTTTCTCTTCTCTTCTCTTCTTGTGTTTGTATTTGCCTATTTTCTTAGGTGTTCTCAACTCCTTCCACATATGAAGAAGATGAAGCAGTTCAAATCATTATTTGTGCAAAGAAGTTTGATAGACTGCCTATCTATTTCTTAATTGAAGTTTTCCACTGCTTGAATGTCCTAAAGGCATCTGATTTCTCCTTCAGAAAGAAAGGCCAAACCTTTCTAGATTAATTATCACTAATGGTAAGCATGTATCGAGCACCACCTTTAGAGGGAACACGAGATGGTCCCCATAAATCTGAAGAATATAGTCTAAGGTTTCCTTTGCATGATGAACCACACCATTGAAAGAGACTTTCTTCTATTTTCAAAATACACATTGCTCACATAAATTAAGCTGACCTCTAGATGCGCAACACATAATTCCTCTTTTGCTTAATACCTCGAACTCTTTTTCACTCATATTTCCTAACCTTATATGCCATAATCTTGTGACATCTAAATCTAGTGAAGAAACTGTAGTTGCGTTAGTAACTATGGAACCATGTAACACATGCAAATTTCTTGCAGTCTTTCATCCCTTCATCTCAATCTGAGATCCTCTTGACACTTTAATTTCTCCACCTTCACCAATGTATGAAAACCCTTGTCATCAAGGCTGCTAAGAGAAATCAGACTTCTCTTCAAGTTTGGAACATATCTAACATCAGTAAGGGTTCTAGTAAAACCATCAAACATCTTGATCTTCACTTTACCATTCCCTAAAATATTGTAAGAAGTATCATTCTGCATCAAAACAACTCCCCATTCAGAAGACTCATAAGTGGAGAAAAATCTTTGTTGGAAGGAACACGTTGGATCAAGAATCCATTCAGATGTAAATCTCTTTTCATCTTCACTAACAAGCAAGATGTTACCGTCATCTTCAATAGCCATATTGGCTTGACCATATTTCACAAACTTACTATATCATCTTTATCAAAATATTCTTTGTTCTTTAACTTTGGGCAATCAGACTTCTAGTGACATTTCTTCTTACAATAGTTGCAAGTTGTATTCTTCTTTTGAGATTTAGATCTTGCTTTTGGCTTATCATCTAATTTTCTTTGCTTTGATCTTCCACACACAAACAAACTATCATCTTGCCCTAGGGTTGAGGCATGTCCATCTTTCTCAAACAAGTCCTTGGACAAAAGGGACTGTATAACATCCTCAACCGAAATAGATTCATGTCCATACAATATTGAATCCCGAAAGTTCTTGTAGGAGGATGACAAAGACCATGGCAACAATAAGGCCAAATCTTCATCATCATATTCAACTTTTATCATTTCAAGATCCGTAATAATACTCTTGAATTCATCTAAATTTGTGTGAACATTCTTACCTTCTGTCATACGATGAGAATAGAACCTTTGCTTCAAATAGAGCTTTGTCGATAGACTCTTTGTACTGCAAATCGATTCCAACTTTAGCCACAAAGCCATAGTGGTGGTTTCTTTCAAGAAATCTTGTAAGATCTCATTTGAAAGAAGCAATAGAATATGCGATCTTGCCTTCTTATCCTTTTTTTTTTAATCTTGCATTCTTATCCTTTTACTCCTTCCCCTGATCAGTTTGGGTTTCGAAAATATTTGCTTTCCCCTCGAAAGTATCGTCTAGTTCAAGTTGGATGAGAATCGCCCTCGTCTTTACTTGTAATAATACAAATCATGAAGATCGATCAAGCTTCTTCATGTCGAACTTCATCGTTGCCAAAAGATCTGAGATGATCTCTAAGAACCCTAACTGAAATCTCTAATACCAGTTTGTTAGGGAACAATGAATCAAACACAAAGAGAAATAATAAATCACAATCTACAAAACACAAATGAATACAAGTGATTTATGTGAAAAACTCAAATATGGGAAAAATCACAGGCGAGCAAGTTAAACCCCGCAAAGGGGAGCTACCCCCTTGGACCCCTAACATATATGTGAAGCATACGAGAATCAAGAATACAAACAAATAAAGAGACGATTCAAATTCGAGACAACTCCAACAAATGTGATAACATCTATGACAAAGAAGCTAAGTATAAATGGTTTGCGAGTTAATAAATGAAATGATGACCACCTAATCATAACACTTATGAGGGAGTAGGTCAAACCCGTAGGTGCTCGCCCCCTTTGCCCATACGCGTCCGCATTCACTCTCACCTCGCTGCCTTGTGGGTAAGGGGGTAAGGGGGTAAGGTCGGGTCAACCCGGCTTAGGGGCCGGTCAGATTCAGGTCTGGATTTCTGACCCATTTGCTAATCAGGTCAGGTCAAATTAAGGGGGGTAATTTTCGGGTTGGACCCAAACCCGACCCAAAAACCCATTTTGACACCTCTAACAACAACCAAAAAATAAAAGAAGAAGAAGAAAGAAAGAAAGAAAATAAAGCAACAGACATCAAATCAAATATATATGTTACATTTTAAAGCCAAATCTCAACCTATCATTCTATTGATCATTTGTGCATCCACCAACTGAGCTAAATTTACATCAGAATTTTATTTTGTTATCAGTCGTACAAGAGATTGTTTCTAAGCTTTCAAATGTAACAGGTTTTTGCAATGTGCAACTTGCTTGTTCTGCTAGCTATTTGTTTTATAAATCATAGAAATGTCTTAGAGGAGATTCAAAGGTTTTCCTAAATCAGGCACCGAGTTACTAAATATAGCTTTGTGATTGATCTAAAGTTCAATATCAGTCAACTATTTTATATTTTTACAACTCTATATTAATTCAAGAGGTTTATCATATTCCACCAATCAATTTATAATTGCTATTGACTTGTTTAAGAAAATTATAAATTTTACATAAGTTAAAATCATTGCAAGCCTTTCATATTTGTAGCTGTTTAAATCCTCATAATAACTTCAAAACAGTAGCTATTTAAATCTGGTGTAGACGAACCTGCAAGAAGGAAGATGATCCCTTCCCTACAGGTTTCTGCCAAGTATATGGTAACTTCTTTCATCTATGCTTATAAAAGCTAAACAAGTAAAAATGTATGAAAAGTACTATGATACTAAATATAGCAGTAAGATAGTGGAACTCCAACTCTATAAGAGCATGTCCAATGGAACGACAAATAATTGTTTGCCGTTTTTCGGTCGCTCCAACCAACCGGCAATTCTTACGTCATTTCATCGCGGATGAACAGTGCGACTGCGACGTCAATATTGGCATTGCACTGTTCATCTTCGTCAATTTTTGGTCTCTACCGAACGACCGTTACGGGATAAAATAGTGTTCGATTGGAGATGAATCACGGCATTTTTTAGTTTCACGACATTTTGGAGTGAAAAATGAGATTTTCGGTTGGAGATGCCCTAAAAGAAATGGTGCATATAGAGGGTAAGTTGCTCTTCCAGATAACGCTAAGCAAAGATGCTCTGCATCAAAATCGCTGCTATTTGTCTTATATTATGGGGGCGAATACCTTCAATTTTTAGAACAAATATTCTTAAAATTTCATATTTGCATTTTAAAATGACTGTAAATGTAATCATTTTTTTAATTAAAGTTTGACAAAATTATACTTTTATGCGCCATCATTAGTCTCAATAATTTTTATAAATATCGTTAAATTATCATAAATAAACTTTTTTTACTAACATTTTATGCCAAAATTAAAATTTTATGAACAGAAATACCTTCAAGATTTAATATCTTGATTTTAAAATGATTATAAATATTTTCGTTTATTTATAAATTTTTAATAAGAAAATAATTAAATTAAACACATGAATTAGGTTTTTTAAATATAACATATCACAACTTCAGAACTTCTCTATCCCGAAATAGATAAAGAGTTGGGGTCAGGTTGTTGAAGTCGTGAATTTTTTTAAATTGGGTACAAATTAGTTATTAAAAAAATCCCAACAATATTTTTTAAATCATATACTTAACTTTCAAAAGTATATGATTTATAAATATACCCCTAATTAAATCTCAAAATTTCAAAAGTGCATAAATTGAATATTTTTTATTAAAATTATATTTATCTAAAAAAAAAGTATATGATATATAAAAATAGAAACATATTAAATCTGCTCTAAACTTTTAACACAATTATATATGAGATATAAAATTATTCTAAATCCTCTCTTTTGCGCCTCTATTCCCAGGCAAATTATTGCGTCCGGTCATCTGACATGCGGACATCCAATCCGGACACGCCACCTCACCCGAATGCACTGGGCCCCATTATTTTTGAGTGATGTGGCGCGTTTTTATTGGTGTCCGGACGAATCCGGACACCGGACAAAATAATTTGCCCTATTCGCAACCCTTTCACCCCCAATTCTCGTTGTTGGGTTCTTTAATGGTAGAAAACTAGAAATGCAGTCTGAAGAAATATGAAGTTAATATCACATATATATAAATTTTAAAAATAACAAGTTGAAATTGGAAACTGTCAAATTAATGGTGCGAAATCAATGTATCAATTAAATGCAGTTAGATTATGTATTATTCGGCAATGAATTTTCTTTTTATTTACTGAGTTTATCATTTCTATTTTATATAATATGAAAATAAATTGATTGGGAGTGTAATTGAGCTCAAATCAAAAGATTTTTTTTTTTTTTGGACATTTGGGTCAGTTAAGACAAACTAAACACACAACACAAACACAAGCTTCGAATTCAAGAACTTTGGGTTGATAATCAAAGCTCCTAACCAATAGACTAATGTGAGTTTTATAACTCAAATGTATATAATTTAAGTCACTTTAGACTGCAATTAATATCAATATGATTTATATATATAAAAAATAAAAAAAAAATTCATTGTTAATCATAATTATTGGCACACTCACCATTTATGGTATTAATATCTACAGTGATACCTTATATGTTAGAGTTATCATGTCAATTATTATTTGTAATTTGAATTTATAGTAAGAACTTATGATATTTATTACTATAATATATGCTCATTATTAAGAATATTCATCTTTATTGTATTTTCCTTATTGCTCTCTTCTTTTTCCTTTATATGGACATATTTTTACAAAAATTGCAAATTATTCAAGGTAATAATTTTTATTATTTTCAACATGGTATTTGAACATCCCCTTCCTCCCCCTTCCCCCTATTGTTGGGTTTACTATCGCTGTGATCTTTATATTTTTGAGTGAGTGATCCTTTTAATATCATTGTTACTCATTTTTAGGATTTGTATTTGATAAGGCTTATGAGTTATTGTGTTCGTTTTATGATGATGTATTGGATTTGTTTGTTAGAATGTTTTTGCTTACTTTGCATGAGGCGGAAGATTAAGATTTGGAGTTAGGGTTTAGCTATTTTGAAGGTAATGGTGGAGAGTTCTTTAAGATATGAGAATTTAGGGAGGTATGTGTGGGGTTAGAAAGGTTCTAAGATGAAGCATGCCTCTAGTTAGGGATATTGTCACTGCTCTTTTTTTTTTTTTTTTCATTGCTTCACAAATTTATTATCCGTTTTTCAAACGGGTCAATCTGGAACCCGAACCCGACCCGTTTTGAAATCGGGTCGGGTTTTCGTGTCGTGTCAAATATTGACACCCCTAATCCTGATGCTTGTCCTATTTTTGGGTGAAGTTTTTTTGTTTGAGACATTTATGTCAATTAAAGCAAATTCACACACACAAATCATAAACATATTATTCGAATAGAAAACCTCTTGTTGATTGTCTAAGCTTCGAACCAACAAATTAAGATATGCTGTCTTTTTTTGGTGAAGTGAAGGATAAGCTTTAATCATTTATATACGAAATAGTTATAAAGTCCCAAACCTAATATAGATCAAGTGAAAGAGTCTGGGAGACATCTATCACATCTAAAAAAATATCTTGATAGGATATATGGCCAATTATTTTATTTAGAATTAATGAATTTTATTGAGATAGATGTAATATAAATTTTTATTAATTATTGGTGAATTAAATAATTTAAAATTTAATTTTGTCTATTTTTATCAAGATAATTTAATACAAAATTTTCCTAAAACAAAAAATATATATTTTTATTAAAAAGTTTTCAAATTTTTTATTATAATGAATATTAAATATACTAAAACTTTAAAGATAAATAAATAAAAAGATAATTAATGATTTTACGTTTAAATTTTTATTCAGAATATCCGCAGCAAAAGTTTTATCTCTTCTACCAAAAATTAATTTGTTTAAAAAAGTATTAAATTAGTAACTCGGAAGGAAACTAAACCGGCGAAAAGATTGCCTTTCCACGGCTGGCTGCAACCGTTCGCCCTCCATCTTTCGCCTTGTGTTTCCTACCCAACGATTCTTCAATCGCCAACAACCTCCACTTTTATCTCTCCCATTCTCCTCACCCCAAAAACCCACCTTGACAAATCAAGCTTAGAACCAACCATCGCGGGAGAACGATACAAAGGCCATCGATCAATGCTAAGCTTCCCAATTCCTGCCGGCGTCCAATGCATCCGGCGATATCACCCTCAAGCTTCCTCGCACCGCCGATTCCGGCGGCTAATACCCCATCTACCTTCCCGTTCCTCCCCTTCTTCATCTTCTGCTTCCTCCTCTTCTGCTTCTTTTCCATCTTCGTCTTCCTAGACCTCCGTTACTATCTTTCCGCTATCCGCAATTCCGTCGCTCGCGGCGGCGACGGCGGAAACGCGATGGCGCTGCAGAGCAATAAGCCTGGGTTAAATCCGGCGATCATTGCTTCCTTTCCTATGTTTCGCTACGCGGAGGTGAGGCGGTTGATTGAGGGGAAGTACGGAGGCGAGTGCGCCGTGTGCCTATCGGAGTTCGCCTCCGGCGATGTTATCCGGCTGTTGACGGTATGCTGCCACGCTTTCCACCCGGGGTGCATCGATTCCTGGCTTATTTCGAACAGGACCTGCCCGTTATGCCGGTCTAATCTCGAGGCAGCGCCGGATGAGGCCACCGTGAGGGCTATGCGGGAGGTTGTTGCCAGCGGCGACGGCGGCGAAGATTACCATGTTATTAGATTTGACGGTGAAGGAGAAGGGGCGGCAGGGGAGGGGATGGAGATCAGGGAACACGTTAGCGATGAAAGGGAGCGCGGTAGAGAGGAACTTTAGGATGTGCATATAACTGTTAAGGTTCAGGTCAATAGAACAGTCGAATTAGCTGTTAATATTCAGTTTTTATTTTTATTTTTAATATTTTCGGAAGCAGATTTCTTTTAAGAACTTCTGGGATATAGCTTGCCTACGCTATACTGCAGTAATTTGACGCATTAGGCCTTCTCCAGCCGTTCCGCAAACAGGCGAATGGAGAGCCTCAGACGTGCCAACCAAACTCCATTTTTGTCAGCATCCAGTCGCTTATGAACAGTGCGACGTCAATATTGGCGTCGCACTGTTCACTTTCGCCTTTTTTTCTCTCTACCGAACTCCATCAGAGAAAGGTGCGAAAGAAACGACGATGATTTTGGGGCAAAATGGTGTTCCACTCGTGATTAATCACGGCACTTTTTGATTTTACTGCATTTTGCAGTGAAAAATAAGAGTTTCGGTTGGAGATGCCCTTACTATGTAATTAGTCCAGTAGTCCATAATTGTATTTGTTCTATTTGATTGGAAAAAAAATTGTTACAAAGCTTTAGAATTTGTTTTGTTTCCCTCCAACTTAACTATGAATCAAAAAAGAATGAAGGGGCTATTTGTTTCGAGATAAAAAGAGTAGAGTAAAATAAAATATAGACATATGGTATAAAACAAATGTAACGTATTTGAAATGTTTAAAAGAACTAGTGTTAAATGAATGGATATTGTTAACTTTTTTTTTACTTAGTTAGAACTAAAACAAATGCAATGCACAGCTTAACAATAGTGATGTCCGTTGGATTGTGGCGGACGATCTGAGTGGCGGACGATCTGGGTGGCGAGCGACCGACAGCAATTATGGGCAGTAGCCAACATCAAGAGCGTAGTTAACTTGTGTTATATTTTGAATTAGACCAAAAACAGATGAGTTCTAAATGGATGAAAAAGAACAAGAAAATGAATATAGAATTCAATATAATTTTACTCTACATTTTTATTTCATGAGATTAATCATCAAATTAAACATCAAAATTCTTAAAACCTCAGCATTGACAATACATTACACATATTTTTCATCAAACTAAATAGTTCAGAAATGAATTACTAATTTTTTTGATATTGTGTTTCTTAGGCATCTATGATTTTCTAACAAATTGTGGAAACCATGGATAATTAACCTGAGGTTCATTTGGTTGTTTCTAAATTATGAAATATAATTAAAAAATATATATATTTTATTATTATTCTATCTAAAATATATGACATTACATTTTATTTTTTAAGAATACATTTTCCTAAACAAAACAAATTATTTTTAAATTCATTCAAAAAAAATTTATGTATGATGCACTCAGTTGTTCCTCAACCTCAAACAAATAAACTGCAGGGGATATATAGATTCTAACTCTCACAGATGGAAGACATGTGATTTCGCTCGTTCTCTTAATTCTATAAATAGACAGATCCAATCCCTCTCATTCTCTCGATCCCGTACGCAGGAAACATATAGGCCCTCGAGATCCACCCTTTTACCATGCCAAAGCAGACATCCACCAACTGTCCGACCTTGTCGTTATGCACGGCCAAACACTACAGGAAATTCGTTCGATACCGGCGGTTTTTACCAACGGCTTGACTGATAAAACCGACGATTTTTAAAAAAATCGGTGGCTTTTCGGCGGTTATCAAACCGCCGGAAAAAACAGTGTAGGAAACCGTTGCCGGCGGCATTTTTCCGGCGGATTTTTTTTCCCGACGGATTTCCGGCGGCTTATACCGCCGGTTATTGCCGGATTTAGAACCGGCGGCGTTCCGGCCGTTAAGCCGCCGGAGAAATTACCGACAGCTAACCGGAGGTCCCTCACCGACAGCATCCCGACGGTTAGAGCAGCCGGCGTGCAGTCAAATAACTGCCTGCAAGCGTCGGTAAACCGCCGGTACAACACCGGCAGTTACCCGGCGGTCCCTGCCGACGGTATTACCGGCGGTCAACACCATCGCCATTTCACCGGATAACTGCCGGTATTAACACCGGCGGTTGTAGCCGTCGGTATATCGCTGGTAATATTGAGGTCCGGCGATTAATCCGGTAACCGCCACTAGTTCATGCGGCCTATAGTTCAATAATCACCGGTTAGGCCAGCGGCCAAACCGCTGTTAGTATCGACGGCTATATAACCGTCGGTCAAGGCCGCCGGTATTGGCCGAATTTCCTGTAGTGAAACAACACCGATCTCATCAACCCACCTTCAACTTTGGACCCAGCTGCAACCCTAGTCCACTGCCTTCCTTCGCCAAGCCAGAAATTGACCCAACATAGCTCACTACCGGCCAGACTCCCACCTATGTATGTGCTCCCGATCCACTGATAAGCCCGATCTCGCCTTCGTGCCCGTCCGACATCTTCTCCCTACTTCTTTGTTTATTATTATTATTATTATTATTTTATCCCTCAGCCGTTGAATCCTATTGGTCTTGACAATGAGGGCAACTTGTACCATGTCATTTTTTTCAAGTTCCACATAACTAATTATTATTTGACGTTCTTCTTTTGAATTAAGTAAAATACATGATGAATGGAGGATAGATGGTTCATGAGCATAATTGAACCTTGAGTTTGAGGGAAAGTGTTGTTTTCTTGTAACCCATGATCAGACCAGCCCCATTACACATACGATTCACATTTGCCAAACGACGCACTCAATTGTTCCTCAACCGCAAGCAAAGCAACTGTAGTCGATATATAGATTCTAACCTCACAGAAAGAAGACACGCAATCTCGCTCATTCTCTCAACTCCTCAAGCAGAGACGTTCTATCCTTCTCATTCTCTCAGTCCCGTACGCATGAAACATATAAGCCCTTCTGATCCACTCTTTTACATATGCCGAAGCCAACATCCACCAGCCATCCGACGTACCTAGTCGATTTATACAGCTGAACCAAACCTACCTCATCGACCCACCTCCGACTTTGAACCCAGTCGCAACCCTAGCCCGTTGCATTCCTTCTCCAAGCCTGAAACCAACCCAACATAGCTCGCCACTGCCCCAACTCCCGCCTATGTGCTCTAAATCGACTGCCAAGCCCGATTGCGCCTCCGTGCCCGTCCGACGTATTCTCTCTACTTCTTTGTTTAGTAGACCAATATGAGTTGGATAAAATAAATGAATATAAATGTATATAATTCATTGATAATCATAATTATTGGCACGCTCGCCATTTATGGTATTAATATCTTCATTAATATCTTATATGTTAGAGTTATCATGTTATCATGTCAATTGTCAATTATTATTTGTAATTTTAATTTATAGTAAGAATTTATGATATTTATTACTGTAATATATGCTCATTATTAAGAATATTCATCTTTATTGCATTTTCCATATTGCTCTCTTCTTTTGCCTTTATATAGACATATTTTTACAAAAATCGTAATTATTCAAGTAAGGATATAACTTTTATTATTTTCAACATGGTATTTAAACATCCCCTTCCTCCCCCCTTCCCCTTCCTTTTCCCCCTTCCCCTTTCCATTTGATGATTATTATGTTGTTGGTCATACAAGATTTTTTACCTTGCTATTGTTGGGTTTACTATCATTATGATCCTTATATTTTTGAGTGAGTGACTCTTTTAAAAATCATTGTTACTCTTTTTAAGGAATTCTATTTAATAAGGCTTAAGAGTTCTTGTGTTTGTTTTATGATGATGTATTGGATTTGTTTGTTAGAATGTTTTTGCTTACGTCGCATCAGCTGGAAGACTAAGGTTTAGAGTTAGGGTTTAGTTTTTTTGAAGATTTTGGTGGAGGGTTTGTTTAGAGATGAGGATTTTGGGAGGTGTGTGTGTGGGTAGAAAGGTTCTAAGATGAAGCAGGCCTCTAGTTAGGGATGTTGTCAGTGCTCTTTTATACTTTGTTTCACAAATTTATTATCCCAATATTTGTCTTATTTTTTGGTGAAATTTTTTTTGTTCGGGACATTTAGAACAATTAAGGAAAATTCACACACATAATCGTAAATGTAATACTCAAATCCAAGACCTCTTGGTTGATAATCAAAGCTCCAAACGAATAGGCTTAGTTGAGCTGCATTTTTTGAGTGAAGTGAAGAATAAACCTTCTTCATTACTATACAAAATAGTTATAAAGTCATAAGCCCAATATAAATCAAATGAGAGTTTAGGGAGACATCTATGATCTATCACATCTTTAAAAAAATATCATGGTAGGATACATGGCCAATTATTTTGTTTAAAATGAATTTATATTTATTGAGACAAATGTAATATAATTTTTTATTAATTATTCATGAATTAAATAATTTAAATTTTTATTTTTTTACTATTTTTATCAAGACATTTTAATATAAAATTCTCCAAAAACTATATATATATATATATATATATATATATATATATATATATAAATGTTAGACAGTAGCATGCGCGAGCGACTGGGAGACTGAGAGAGATAAAAGTGGTTGGTCGTTCTAAGCTTGATTTGTGAAGGTAGGTTTTAAGGGTGAGGAGACTGGGAGAGATAAAAGTTGTGTTTGGCGATGAAGAATCGATGGGGTAGGTGAACACAAGGCCTGGTTACAATCCAATGAATATCATTATGATGTAAGAATCGCGCCTCCATCCTCGCCTTGTGTCCGCCTTACACCACCGATTCTTTCAATCGAGCCACAGACACCACTTTTTATCTCTCCCAGTTAAGATGTAAAATTGACCCGAAACCCGGAAAATTCCGGTACATGTTGGGTCTTTGAACGCGAAACCCGAACCGTGTCGGTGGTCGGGTTAGAGATTCGACCGCGTTTAAACTGGTGTCGGGTTCGGTGACCGGCGGTTGCCGGGTTTACCCATAACACCGTTTTAAAAAACCTAACACGCGTCATGCCCCTGCCGAGCGGCCTGCAGACGCGCACCGAACCAGCGCGGTAACCACGCGCACCGACGCACCAGCCGACACAAGCGACCGCGCGACAGCCCGTACACCCCGCCCGCGCTAACCCCGAGCCCCGCCGACCCTGCGCATCGCGCCCTCGCGCGACCCGCCGCTACCGCGCCCTCGCGCGACCTCCGTATTATCGCCGCGTACCGCCGCATCCGCGGGATCGTCCCTCCGCGGGTCTGGTTTCGTGTCAACCGGCAAACCCGTCGGGTCGGGTCCGGGTTCGCATTTCCGACCCGTTTACCTAACCGGGTCGGGTTAGGGTCGACCCGTTTGAACCCGGGTCAGTTCCAGATTCGACCCGAACCCGACCCGTGACCAGAAATTGACACCCCTACTCCCAGTAGTCTCCTCACCCCTAAAACCTACCGTCACAAATCAAGCTTAGAACGACCAACCACTTCTATCTCTCTCAGTTTCTCAGTTCCGTCGCTTGCTCATGCTACTGTCTAACAGTTAATTTAAAGAAATTAAAAGTGATTTGAAGAAAGCGAAATCCCACCGCATGCCGTGTAGTGATCAGCTTTTACAATATAAAAGAAAGAGCACTGAAGGTATGTTAAGGTCCAGGCGACTTGCTGATCCCCGTTCTAACCGGTAAAGAACTCCAATGGATCCAAAGTCCCCCTCAAACTTTCACATGCCACCGACACCGGCAGCCAATGCACTCTCCTCTATCCCGTTTATCCCCTTCGTAATCATCCTCTTCATCGTTTTCCTCGGCGTCCTCATCATCTTTCTTCGACAAAATTTTCAATTCGTTTCCTCAGTCCGCAGTTCTGCAGCTGGAGGAGGTGTCAACAGCGCGGTACCGCTTCAGAGCACTGAGGCTGGGCTAGATCCAGCGATCATTGCTTCTTTTCCGGTGTTCCGCTACGCTGAGGTGAGGAGGTTGTTGGAGGAGAGAAACGGAGGCGACTGCGCCGTGTGCCTATCTGATTTCGCCGCCGATGATGATGTCCGACTGTTGACGGCATGCTGCCACGCGTTCCACCCTGGATGCATTGATTTGTGGTTTGTTTCACACAGGACATGCCCGATATGTAGGTTGAATGTGGAGGAAACACCGAATGAGGCCACCGTGACGGTTTTGCGGGAGGTTGTTGCTAGTGGCAGTGGCAGCGCCGGCCATGGAGATAACTACGTTATCAACATCGAGGGGGCGGGAGAATTGGCAGAAGCCAAGTAGATAAAATCATAAAACAGCTAGGATTCTGGTTATTTTAATAGTATTTATTTTAAAAATCTCATAGGATACGGTTTGCATACTTTACACAGATGTAATTTGTAATTCGTTGTATGACTTTGAGTGATCAAGCTATATGAGTGAGACAATGATTTCGATTTCAACAAATTTATAATCAAGCAGAACATCTCCGGACATTAAAATGATACGATGCCCACCTAAATGAGCAAATATAAAGCATTTAAATAATAGTTAGAAATTTTTTAAGATATTAATAATTGTATGATCAAATGATCTCCGAACATTATATATTTTGTAGTCCGACATCATTGAGGTGCTTAAATATATTAAGAATGATATTATAATTAATTTCAATTTTTGTAATAAGATGGTTAGTGAATTAAACATTGCATAAAAATATATGAAGTAAATTATGAGAATTTATTAACATTTTAAAATTACCTCAATTTGTTAACACACAAATGTGATGAAATATCGTATGATAAATATATTAAGTATATGATCATAAAAAAATTATTGATTAAAATAAATAGTTTTATAAGAAATTAGAAGAAGAATAAATTAAATGGATAAACAACTTGAATAAATATAAAAAAAATTACTCATGTCCAAAAATAAGTTTTGAATAATTCTGCTCATCAAAGGCAAACAATTAGTTCACTTAGGGCATCTCCATCCAAATTTCAAACGCATGAATGGTGTTGCTCTTGAGCTCCAGCCGAATGTCAAAACTTTCGTTATTTGGTTGCGGGTGAACAATGTGACGTCAATATTGGTATTGCACTATTCACATGCGTTATTTTTCTATCTTTAATGGATTTGTGGAAGAAATGCACGAAGGAGAAAGACGGTTACCTGGGCGCAAAATGAAGTTCAATTGGAGATGAATCACGTCATTTTTTTGTTACACTGCATTTTAGAGTGAAAAATGAAATTTTTGGTTGGAGATGTCCTTAGGATTTACTAAGGCAAACCTCTAAACCACTGCGTCTTGGCTAAGGTAGAGAGCTTATTCGGAATGCAAACTAGATGAGCAAGGTTGTAGTAAGATAGCTTTAAGATATTCTGAATAAAATTTTAAACGTAAAATCATTGATTATCTTTTTATGTATTTATCTTGAAAATTTTAGTAAATCTAATATTCAAGCATGCGAGCCTGGTTCGAGGGCCAGCAACTGGCCCACTCTAGCAAAAATTGGAGGAAAAAAATTTTATAGTAATTCACAAACAAATATATTTTTTTCCTATAAAAATAGCTGATTTTTTTTTCTCACAAACCAGCAACCTGATATTATAAAGATTAAATAAATCATTGATTCAAAATATCCAAAAATAAATAAATTAAAACATTGGGATATTTCATGAACTTGTTATAATTTATATGAGGTTCATTAATATTTTTAACAATATTATGGCATGGTGTTTCGTTCAAAAGAGCTTCATATCAAAAAGATAAACGTTGCTCCACATTAAAAAGAAAAATGTACTACTAACCCTAAATAATAGAAAATAAACCAAATGTAGACTTATAGTTTTACAAATACAAAATTTTCACAAAATAATTAATAAAAATAATAATTCCTCAAACGGACTTTTCCAAAAACAAATTTGACTCCAAATAATTGGGATAGAGCTAATAATAATGATTGTAGAACGAAGATTTATGATATTTGTTGTTTGCTCGAAATAAATTGCAGGTTCATATATTTTTCTTTTAACTTCAATTTATTTGTAAAAATGATAACAAATAACAAGAAGAAAGCCTATAGGGATAAATTATGCCCTAGCCACCTCTTTTTCGTCTCCGGTTCTTCTCCGGCGCCGAGCTTCCGATGGCTAATAAACTTTCAAAAAAAAAAAAAAAGCCTATAGGGATTTTTTTTTCCTTTTATTTTCAGACTGCTTTGTATTCTATCGATTATTGTATTATTTTGACTATCCTTTTGACCTCTTTGTGGCTTTGCTATGTGACTCTTTTCTTATTTGAATAAATTCTATTTAATATAATATTTACTTCAACCGATTTAAAAATAAACCAAACTTAATTTAATTTGGGTAACATTGTTTATTATTTTTGGAAATAAAATTTACTTATTTCATAAAAATCTTTTAAACCCCTTTTAAATTAATTAAAAACATGTCAAACCAGGTTGATATCAGGTTTCCGAGTCAACCCGAACCTGACTCGGTTTTACAAACGGGTCAAAATCTATAACCGAACCCAACCTGGTTCGGCTTCGGGTTGACCCGAATCCGAAATTTTATGATCGAATTTTCGGGTCGGGTCAAATATTGACACCCCTACACTCATTCCACCCAGGAAGCATTGATTCATAGTTTGTTTCACATAGGACATGCCCGATATGCATGTCGAATGTGGAGGAAACACCGAATGAGGCCACCGTGACGGTCTTGTAGGAGGTTGTTGCTAATGGCAGTTCCAATGGCGATGGTGGATATAATTATGTTATTAGCATCAAGAGGGGGCGGGAGAATTGGATTCAAATTTTTTTTATTAGTATTTATACAGATGTAATTCGTGGTATGACTTTGCTAATTATTCCAACAATTGAATGAATTATATTTTTGACTATATTAAAAAAATATGATAATCTTATTAGAGTGTGCCATTTTAGAAAGATTTGTAGAAAATTAAAATTGAGGCTTCATTTTTTTTTATTCTTTACACAATTCTAATAATTTTTTAGATTGATTAAATAACATGATGAATAAAACAGAATTAGATGTCACATCAATTTAAAGTGAAATATAAATAAAAGAAATATTCAAAAATAAATATCATAAACATCATGATAATAAGATGTTAAGAAAAATAGAGATAGAATTAAAAAAGATTTAATTAAAAAATATTATAAATGACCTTTTATTGTTAAATTTACATGAGAATTTGGCCTTTACCGGGACACAATGGAGAAAAAGCAACAACCACATAGTGGGTTAAAGACTTGATTTTGTTGTTGTTGTACCATGACAATAAGATAGCTGGACAATTGTTTCATTTATTTCTAAAGACATAATGGTTATTTTAAATTTTAATTTTTTATTTATCAAAGCTACAACCACATAGAGACTTAGTTAGAATATATTAGAAATTATATTTCTTTATTAGATTTAAATGAGAATTTGATCAACGCACATCAGCGGCCCCCCGATATTTTTTATCGCTCTGCTAGGGTTTGCCTTTCGCGGCGTCTCGCCGCTCTCCGGCAGGCGGGAGGGCGGGCTGGCCTCATTTTTCCAGTGAAGTTCTTCCTTGCATCTCTTTTCTTGTTATTGGTCTTGTTTCTGAGATTTTGCTGCCGTTTTTTCTCTCTGGCGTGTGCCGGATGGCTCCGAAACTTGTCGATCCTGGTTTTTTAGGGGTTTCGAGTTCTTCTCGCTCTTTTCTTCAAGCTCTATATGGATCTTCTTCTAGTAATGGTTTTCCTAAACTTAAGGTGTCGACTTTCCGCGATATGCTGTCATTGTGGATTTCGGATGATGAAATCTTGGCTTTGGCTGTGCCTTTTCAATTTTCTCTTATGGGTTTCTTTCCTTCAAAGAGACCTTCTCTTGATTCTATTAGGAAAATTTTCTTCAATCTCAAGCTAAACGGTGAAGTTTCGGTTACCTTGCTGGATTCGTCCCATATTTTGATCAAATTGGAAAATGACCTTGATTATTGTCGCATTTTCTGTCATCGATCTTATCTGGTGTTTAACTGCTTTATGAAGCTCACGAAATGGTCGCCTTCGGTTGATATCGGGGTTGAATCTCCGGTGATCCCTATCTGGGTATCTTTTCCCTCCTTACAGCCGCACCTATTTGCCCCTAAAATTCTCCATGGTCTGGCTTCCATTTTTGGCAAACCTCTAAAGATTGATTCGGCCACGTTTTTGGGATCTAGACCGTCTTTAATTAGCTAGGGTGTTAGTTGAGCTTGATATCACTAAATCCTATCATGATCGCATTTGGTTAGGTTCTGAAAAGCTTGGCTATGTTCAGGATGTCGTGATGGATGAATTCCCTTCATTTTGCGTTTCTTGTCGCTGTTTTGGTCATGCGATGGGTGAATGTCGTTCTAAAAATATTGTGTTGGAAACGTCTGTTTTACCTAAAAATGTTGAGCATGATGTTAAAATGGCTGATCATGTTTCTGTGGAACCGGTTGCTGTGAATCTGGAACTCGGTGATTTTCCTGTTTCTGTTTGTGGGGGATGGCCGATACCTGTGGATGGAATCTCCGGGTCTATGGATCCTTTGGCTGCTTTAAATTCGTCAGATACTTTACCCCTTTTGAATGTGTATAATTTGGAAAATGCTGTGAATGTTGTGTCTGATGGTCACGCTGGTAATGTCGCTGTGTTATCCCCCGATGCTCCTCCCTTTATCCCTACGGGCACTGAGTCCATTTCTCCTCTAATTTTAAATGGTGTTAAATCTGTTGAGGCTGTTGTTTTACCTGATTTGGGGGTTTCTGTTTCACCTGTTATTGAGGTTGGGGCTGGCTCTATTGAACTGGCTGTTATATCACCTGAACTTGATGCTTCCCTCTTACCGGTTGTGAATAATCCTGAGCGTATGTTGGTGGAGCAGCTGAATGGTGACTTGGTGTGTTCCAATAGTGTTGTTGATGTCCCTGTTCAAGTGGTGGACACGCTCAGTTTGGTGAATTTCTTGGGCGTTAACTCTGGCTTTGATGTTAGTAATCATGTAGATTGGTTGCACGGATCGTCTGAATTTGAATCGGAATTCGATCATTCGAATAGTGGCTTTATTTCGCCGGAATTTTACGGGGGCTCTGATCCTGGGAATGACTTTACTTTGGTATGTGAGAGACCAATTCGTTCGATTACCTCTCGGGGGAGAGCTCGTGGAAGGGGTCGTAGAAGGCATTGATTTCTTTTGCTATTAGTCTGTTAACTTTCGATCTTTTGGTCTATGTTGTTTTGTCGATCAGGGCAATGGGCTCGTGTCCTCGTCGTTTTGCTGGTGGCAACCTTTGGTGACTTTCGTAGAGATGGTTGGTTTCGGTGCGTTTTTTTTTTCACCTTATTTGATGGTCCGTGCGTGACGTCAGGGATATCATGCTGGAAGTCTCGGTCGCCTACTGAGCCCATTTTTCATTAAATTTTCATTGTATTGCTCCTTTGCTTTTCCTTTTTGCCAAAAAAAAAAAGTTATAAAAAAAATGAGAATTTGATTTTTAGCATGACACAATGACGAAAAATGATTCATGTTGCCGACCCCACGCAGTGGGACGAAGGCTTGATATTGTTGTTGTTGTAAAACTACAACCACATAGTGTTAACGTGTGGCAGCATAACGTCAACAATCGGATAGCATCGCCAGCCACAAAGCGCAATCGCCTCCGTTTATCTCCTCTATCAACCTGCTCACCTCAACGTAGTGAAACAAAGTTAAAGAAGCAATGATCATCGGTTTTAACCCAAACTAAGTGCTTTGATGCGGCACCGTGCTGCTAAGACCTCCGCCAGCTATAAAACTATGGAGTAAGGAAAGGAATTGAAGTAGTATATAGGAGGGTGTATTGGATGCTCGTATTTGTGACATGAGAAAATTTGAGAGCGAAATCTTCAAATCAATAGGAGATCGATAAAACGGGAATTACAACAATTAAAAGTAAGTTGCACAGAGCTGGTCTCGACATTAACCAACATTGAGCACGATTTCATTTCTTTTTTATTGTAGAAACCGAAACACTTCTACAAAAAAGGCTGATGGGGAGGCAAAGGAAAACAATGAAGAGGAGGATTACGAAGGGGAGAAACGGTATAGAGAAGGGTATATTGGCTACCACTATCGGTGGCATGTGAAAGTTTGAGGGGGAAATCTTCGAATCGATTGAAGACTGGTATGAATGGGGATTAGCAAGTCGCATAGAGCTCGCCAATACCTTAACCAACCTTGAGTGCTATTTCTTTTATATACTAAAAATTGAAGCACTTCACGGCTTGCGGTGGGCCATCATACAGGGAGGGACGGATGTCACTTTCTTCAAATTAAGAAGGTGAGTTAAAGGGAATCATAGAACTCAATTTCTTAAATTGAACTATTAGACATTAGCTTGGGCAAGTGATATTTTAGTGCAGATCCTGATTTGTCAAGGCTTTTGATTAAATCTTTAATCGATAGGGCACCAATCACAGTCAATTATTGTTTTGTATTTATTTTAGGGTTTAGACTAAGTATAAAATAAATTTATGTTTTTTTATATTTAGAAATATGAATATTATGATGATGTTATTGAGTATACCTTCTTATGTGTCTTATTATTTGATTTGAGAACAAAAAAATTATCTCAAAACAAAAAAAAACATCATTTTTTGGCAGCAAAATGACGTTTGAGGGGGAGAAACGGGATGGAGGGTGTATTTAATTTGCTGTCGGTATCGGTGGCATGTGGAAGTTTGATGGGGAAATCTTCGGATCCATTGGAGATCGGTAAGAATGGGAATTAGCAAGTCACACAGAGCTCGACTCAACCTTTGGATTGTGGCAGACAATCTGGGTGGCAGACTACCAACAACAACCAAGAGCAGTAGCCAGCATCAAAAGCGTTGTTAACTTGTGTATTTTGAATTAGAATTAAAACATATGAGCTTTAAATGGATAAAAAAACATCAAAATGAATTTAGAATTCAATATAATTTTACTCTATATTTTTATTTCATGAGACTAATCACAAACTAAACATCAAAAGTTTTAAAACCTCAACAGTGGCAATAAATTACACTTATATTTCATCAAACCAAACAGTCCAGAAAATGATGCTTTTCTTGTAGTGAGAGAATTTTTTATTCTTAAATCAAATAATTAGATACACAAGAATGTATACTCAATAACATCATGATCATGATAATATTCATATTTCTAAATATTAAAAAAAAGAATAAAATCATTTTCTACTTAGCCATTAGTAGAAAATAAATACAGAACAATAATTGACTGTTCATGAACAGTTCCTTATCGATCAAAGATTTAATCAAGAGCCTTGACAAATCAGGATTTGCACTAAAAATACCACTTGCCCATGCTAATGTATAATAGTTCAATTTAAGAAATTGAGTTCTATGATTACCTTTAACTCACCTTCTTAATTTGAAGAAAATGACATCCATCCCTCCCTGTATGATGGCCCAACGCATGCCGTGAAGTGATTCAGTTTTTAGTATATAAAAGAAATAGCGCTCAAGGTTGATTAAGGTCGTGGCAAGCTCTGTGCGACTTGATAATCCCCGTTATTACTGGTCTCCAATAGATCCGAAGATTTCTCCCTCAGACTTCCACATGCCACTGATGCCGGCAGCCAATACATCCTCCATCCCGTTTCTCCCCCTCAAACGTCATTTTGTTGCCAGAAATTATCGTTTTTTCTATTATGAGAGAATTTGTTGTTCTTAAATCAAATAATGACCTTAAATCAAATAATGAGACACATAAGAATGTATACTCAATAACATCATGATAATATTCATATTTCTAAATGTAGAAAAAAGCATAAAATTATTTTCTACTTAACCAAAACCCTAAAAGAAATACAAAACAATAATTGACTATGATTCGTGCCCTATCGACCAAAGATTTAATCAATAGCCTTGACAAATCATGATCTGCACTAAAAATATCACTTGTCCATGCTAATATCTAACATAAGAAAGAGACAGTTCAATTTAAGAAATTAATGTGAGTTCTATGATTCCCTTTCACTTCACCTGCTTAATATGAAGGAAGTGACATCCATCCCTATAAAAACTCATATACCTAATATGGTCTCAACTATTTTAAGAAAAATTTCTTATATTATCCTTAATGGTTTATTTAGCAAATTTCCAAAGTGAGTGACTTACAATATGCAAATAATTTCATATTAAATTCATAATTCTCAAATCTTTTATATTATAGAATGAACCCTACCATAATAGATTGAGTTTTAAAGACGGTAAATAACTTATAAGATAAATATTTCATTTAAGTCTTAGTTCTTATTATATACCTTCTTATCTGGGGAATTTTCGGTGACTTTGTTGGATCAAGCTAATGTTTAATCAAGCTTGCCAATGATATGGATTATGCTAGGGTTTTTGCTCACAGGTCTTACTTGGTTTATGGCTGTTTTATGAAAGTGATAAAGTGGTCTCCGGTTCTTGATTTGTCGGAAGAATCTCCGATCGTCCCTGTTTGGCTTTCTTTTCCGGGATTACGTCCCCATCTTTTCTCCTCCCGTATACTTTTTGGGTTGGGTTCGGTCTTTGGAAGGCCGATTCATACTGATAATGCTACGGCTTCTGGTTCCCGTCCATCAGTTGCACATGTTCTTGTTGAAATTGATGTATCCAAATCTTTTTCTGATACTGTTTGGTTGGGTCCGGAGAAGTTTGGGTATGCCCAGAAAGTCATTTTTGAGGGCATGCCTAATTTTTGTTCCTTTTGCAAAGCTTTAGGTCATAAAAAATTAGAATGTCCAAAAATTTCGTCCAAAACTTCCACTGTTGGTTTCTCTGCCCCCCTGGATATTCCTCCTGTCCCTGTTTCTACTGAAGATCCAATTACTGCTCCTGTTTTTGACAATTCTGTGAATTTATGTAATGTTGTATTTGAGCAAGATGCTTTAGATTGTGAAAATCTTGTTAATAGCCAGTCTGCTGATGTGGAGGGTGTAGTCTTGCCTGATGGTGATTGTTGGGTTGGTTCTCCTTGTGCGGGTGTGTTGTCTGGTTTGGCTGTGGGGGGTGTTTCTCCTATTGCTGCTGTTTCAAATTGTACTGGTGTGGATCTTAATAATTCTAATGTTTCACTCCCTTCTTCTGTCGATGCTGCACGAGGAGTTGTTTGTACTGCGAATGTTAGTGGTGTTGGTGAAAGGCGGGATAAGGATTTTGATATTATTTCTACCTTATCTCCTAATGATGTACCATTTTTTCTTCCTAAATTACCGTCTGATTGTGTTGAGGTATTGCCGGAAAATTCTGTGGGTGAGCCTGTACCTGGGGCTCTTCCTCCGGTTCATTGTTCGGGTGTGCCTCAAAAATGCTCTACGGTTTCTAATAATGTCATTGAGGTTCCTGTTAATTTGGTTGATACGCGATTTGTGGGCACTTCCTTAGGCGACAGCTCTGGACTGGATATTAGAAATCATTTGAATTGGTTGGATTCATCCGAGGGTGAACCTGACTCCGAATTCTCTGATGGAGCTGAGTTGGCGTCGCCAAATTTCTGTGGTGGGTCTGACCCGGGTTGTGATTTCACTCTTGTGAATGTTAGACCCACTTCTTATGTTGGAACTCGGGGTAGAACTCGTGGTAGAGGCAGGGGTCGCCGTAGGCGATACTGATTTATGCAAATCCTTTGTCTTGGTTTTGTTTATTGTTTTTTTTTTGTATGGTTTTGTTGTTATGTCGAAGAATGGGCAATGATGGGTTGGTGCTCGCACCATTGTATTTCGCTGGTGGCAACCATTGCTGTGGAACTTTCGGGTGATTTTCTCCACCTTTTGGACGGTCCTAGTGGGGTGTGGTGGTGCTGGAAGCCTCAACCACTAACTGAGCCCGCGGCTTTTTTGTAATTTTCCTTTTCTTTCCTTGCTCTTTCTTATTGTAACCGTTTTGGTTATTATTAATATATGCTTCTTTAAAACAAAAAAAAACTTACAAGATAAATATTTCATTTAAGCCTTAGTTCTTATTATGTATCTTTTTGTTGACCGGTATATATAAGAATGAACATCAAAAAATGTATATGGATAAAAGAGTTGTAACTATAAAAATCATAAATAATAGATTTTTTACAATGAAATTCTATGACACGCTTGACCTAATTTCTGCTCAAATAAATTTTCAAAATTAATTTAAAAAGTTTGTATCATGTGATTAGAATTAGAACATAGAATATAAATGAATGAATATCTTCAAGAATCTAGATGGATAATATAAATGATAAATAATATCGTTTGATCTATCTAATGCATCAAAATCTTCTAAGAAAATTCTTGGTGGTATATTATGATGAAATTTTGGTTTTCAATACAAATAAGAAAAAGAATTCTAAAGTCATTTCAAATTTGTTTTAATACAATTAATAAAGAAAACAAATGTATTTGTCATTCATTAAAAAAATAATTTTTTCCTATAAAAAGAGCTGATTTTTTTTTCTCATAAACCAGCAAGCTGATATGTTGCTCCACATTAAAAAGAAAAATGTACTACATACCCTAAAGGATAGAAAAAACGAACCAAATGTAGACTTATACAAAATTTTCACAAAATATTTAATAAATATAATAATTCCTCATACAGACTTTACCAAAAACAAATTCAACTACAAATAATTGGGATAGAGCTAATAATAATGAAGGTAGAATGAGGATTTATGATGTTAGTTGTTTGCTCGAAATAAATTGCATGTTCATATTTTTTTTCTTTTAACTTAAATTGTTATTAGTGACAATGATAAAAAATAACAAAAATAAGAAAATGAACTATTAAGACAATTAAGGTTTGTTTGGAACAGTTTTTTTTATCATTTTTAAAGCAAATTTTTAATAAAAAATTTAAATATAAATTTTTATAATAAAAATATGCTTTAGAAAAATGTCCCACCAAACGTCTAAATTGATGGTGTAGGATTAGAAAGAGAGAGAGAGAAATAATATAACATGGAGTGAAAAGAAACGACTAACACAAATTTAATATGCCTCATTTCTTCTTTCTTTCTTCCTACATGGAACAAATAACCAAAGGTTCGCCTTCTAATTCCTTCTGGGAGACATTGCAGTGACCATTCTTTCCCCACCACTCCGAACAAGGGGCAGCCACCTCGCAAACATAACAGAAGCACTGCATCACAGTTCATACCTTTCAGAAATTCAATTAGGAGAAAACAAAAAGGGCCAAATAAACAGACTTTATCCCAAAATCAAACCTTACTGCAAAAGGTCTCATGTGTAGTTCGACTAAAAGGAAAGTTACCGCATAGATGCCTTGGATGTGGAAAATCCCTAAGAGCCACCTATTTTTATCACAATCATTAGAACAATCGAAGAATATAATTAAGCTGTTTGAAAGAAGAGTTTTCCCTTTGACACACTCACATGCCCCTTGTGTGCAACAATGGCGACGCAGTCGTCGTCGGAAGAGCTGAATTCGAGCTTTGTGGTGAAATCGATTGGATCGATTTCATAGCAATCATCGCTGTCGTTATCTTCTTCCTCGGCTTGAGGATAGGCTTTCTTCACAACTTTTTTCTTATCGTCTTCCTCTTCCATCTTCGAATCATAAGCAGCACCAAGTCGGAACCAAGGGGCGGCCGCTGTGTTGATACTTATGAAATTGCTCCGTGAAGTTGAAAGGTTTTCATTTAATTTCTGTTTGATACTTCCGAAGAGTATTGTGAAGGGGCTATTATGGAAGAGTAAGAATAGCGTGGTTTACGAAGGATTTTTTTTTTTAATATCAATACAGTTTTACACTGCTCCCCCCGCCCGCCTGTCTCTCTCTTTCTCTCTCTCTCTCTCTTTTTTGTGGTTTACGAAGGATATTTACCAATGTATCAACTGTTGTAGATAATAGATTGGTGCTGATCGAGATATGGGTGGAAGCAGTGTAAAACTGTATTGATACTTATGTATCTACAGTATCATTGTTTGTATATATAACATAAGGTAAAGAGAGCTCCTAGTGATATAACGGCTGAGATGAGTGATCAGTTAGTAATCAATGGCTGGATGAGTGTTGAAAGAAAATCTGCAGCAAAAGTGCAGTAATGGAGACCAAGCTTTACTGGAGAAAACGGCTGGCTTATTACTCAATTTGTTGCGTAGGTGAGTGAACTGAGTGGGTGATAAAGCTTTGGTGAAAATGTTAGCAGGCTGGTACCTCATGTAAATGTGATGTACAACCACATTTTTAAGGCGAATCCTATCCCTAATAAAATGGTACTCGATCTCTATATGCTTGGTGCGGGCGTGGAAGACTGGGTTGTTGACAAAAAAGATCTTTGAGATGTTGTCATAGTAGAGAGTGGCAGCTGGAGAGCTGATGTGAAAGTCTTCTTGAAGAAGTCTACGAAGCCAAATGATGTTCGAAGCTGCAGCCACTAGCGCCCTGTATTTTGGTTCGGTGAAAGATCTTGCCACCGTGGGTTGCTTCTTGACACTCTAGGAAATGAGAGTGTTCTCTAGAAACGAACAGAAGCCTGTGGTTGACTTCCTATCATTTGGGCGGATGCCAAATCAAAATTCAAATAGGAGTGTAGAGTGAGTTCGCCTTTGCTAAGGGTGGAGAGGGATTGGGGATTATTGCTGGTGACTAGTGTGTCATCTACAAAAATAGGGAGAGAGATTTGAGTGTTGGAAGATGAACAAATGAGGAGAGACTGGTCAAAGTTGCTGAAATGAAAATTGCGTGAGAGAACAAAGTTGGAAAAAGTGGAGAAATATTGACGAGGGGCTTGTTTGAGGCCATAGATAGCTTTGTGGAGTTTGCATACATAATTTTGGTGAAGCGGATCAATGAATTCGGTGGGTTGGGTCATGTAAATGGTTTCACCGAGGGTTCCATGAAGAAAGACGTTGGGGAAGTCAAGTTGGTTGACTGGCCAGTTGTTGTGTAGTGCTATGACTAGGAGGACACGAATTGTATGGAGTTTGGCAACGGGGCTGAAAGTTCGTGATAATTGACGCCGTATTGTTGCTCTGAGCCTTGTGCTACTAGCCGGGCTTTGAGGCGGTCAAGTGAACCATCAGATTTGAGCTTAGTTTTGTAGGTTCATTTGCAGCCTAAAATGGGCTGATTTGTGGGTGGTGGGACAATAGACCATGTGTCTTGTTGTTGAAGGGTTTGGAATTCAGTGGACATTGCTTGCCCCCATTGTGGACATTTGGAGGCTTGGGTGTAGCAAGTTGGTGTGGGTGATGAGTGGAGTTGAGAGCTAAGTGTAAAGATGGATTTTGGTTCCCCCACCCCCCCACACCTTATATATATATATATATATATATATTATAAGGATTTTTAGGCAATTGTCTTCCTAAAAGTTTTAAAATACTATGGTCTTTAGACAATTGCCCTAACACAATTAAACATCTTATGTAGAGATGTTATTGTTAGGGAATCAAAATTATCCTTACAACCAAAAATCGAAAGAGAAACATCCTTACAAAAAGAAATAGTAAAGAAAATTCAAAAATATCCTTATAACCAAAATTTGTTCCGGTTGAATCCCGCTAGAGGGCGCTGCCTCCTTGGATCCCCAACATATCTACGAAGCATACAACTATCAAGGATATGAACAAATATAGGTAAAGGGGTAGCGCCCACGAACAAGTTTTGATTGTAAAGATATTTATGAAATAAAAAATCTCTACATTTTTATTTATGAGTTTGTTCCCGTTGAAAATTAAAGCTGGTTCCGCCCCTATTTGAGCTCTTGTGAGCATTGGATGTCTGTGGAGCTGAGGGAGTGGCAAGTTTGAGATGGGAAACTGGGAAGGTTGGGGGAGATTTGAAGTGGTGGTATAATATTTATAGCAGATGTATCGGGTTGAATAATGGGATTGAGTGTGGTGTTAGAAGGTGAGGTAGGAATGGGGATAGTTGAACTGTGTGATGTATGGGGAATGGTTTTTAAATAAGACAAACATTTAATCACATAAAGCATAAAGCCATATGTTTTAGGAATACAAGCACTATTTGCAAGATAATAAACCTAATATACAGTTTTGTCCATACCTTCTAGCTTGGACGCACCCCTCTATTAGCCCTCATTTGGTTGTTCTAATTATGAGAGTGAGAGAGGTACAAGAGGGTGATGGAGCCGGAGTTGCAGACCTGGACAGTAACGGGTGGTCGGTGTGAGGTCGATGGGCTAGCTTGGCAGCAGCTGATGGCCGCTTGCGTGAGAGGAGGGGTTTGGCATGGGGGTAGGCCGGCCTGTTTGGGAGGTCACGACATCTCCAACAAAGAACTCCATTTTTCACGGCAAAAAAATATCAAAACTTCAAAATGCCGTGGTGCTGCTCAAATCGAACTCTATTTTAAGTGCTTCTGCGAAGGTAACGATCCTTCTCCCTCTCCTGTGTTTTTTCCGGTTGAAAGAGCAAAATAGCGTAGATGAATAGTGCAACGCCAATATTGGTGTCGCATTGTTCACCTGCAAGTAAATAACGAAAGATTTGATGTTCGGCTGGAACGACTAAACGACACCATACGCACGTTTGACGTTCCGGCGTTCGGTTGGAGATGCTCTAAGAGACGAGAGCAAACCCAATAAAAACTCCCAATCGAGAGATCCAGAGCCCCATAGGAGAGGAGACTCAAAAAGTACTTTGGCAGGTAAGAATTTTTATTTTATTATTTTTTAATTTTTTTTTTATATGAGGAAGGGGTTATTATAAAACCAGCCATGATGATTTTACTTGATTTAAAGTGATATAAAAAGTATGGGGTTAAAAATAACTTGTATTTAAGTTTAATTGAAATTAATTTGAATAGGATGTTTTTTCTTTAATAAATATATGTATTCATTATTTATATTTTTACATTTTAATTTAAATTTAACCTTTTTTATTTATTTAATTTTAAATTATTCAGAAATTAATTCTATATTTTTATATATTTTAGAAACAATAATAATAATAAAATTTTTCTCATCGACACATATCAAATAACACCCGATTTAAGCACGAATGTGCTCATTTGCTCATCTGTGAGTCGTATGAAGTGGTGTGATCTATTCCACAAAATGAGACCATGATCAAAACATTATGTACGGAACACACATGCACATTTTAGTTTTAAATGCACGTAAAATACACATTAAATTGTCATTAATCCGATCATACATATTTTAAAATAAAATTTGAGACAATATGTGATCCAAATGAGTAAATCCTAAGAATGATGACAAATTAATATAAAATATCTGAAGTCGCGTGCGGAGACGGGTTTGAGGCAAGCGGGCACTGTGTGGGATTCAGATTCGTAATCGGAAGCAGATCGAACTGGGGCGGACGCGGGACAGGTGTGGACCGCGGGTCGCGCGGGAACGAAGATGGAGTTGGTCAGGTGCTGGAGCGGACGGAGCCGCGGGCGGCTCGGTTTGCGCGTCGCACAAAGTCGCGACGGCGAAGCCGGCCACCGGCGGAAGCCGAGGAGGTCGATTTGCCGGTATTGTTACCAGCAGTGGGTAGGATCGATATTGTCGGTATGGTTTCCAGAAATTCATAGATTTGAAAAGCCGGTATAGTTGCCAACTGTTCTACGAGATCAAAAATTCTTCCCTGATCGTGGTCGAGAGTGAACTTCTGAAGTCGGCCTTCTAATTCCTTCTGGGAAACATTGCAGTGACCATTCTTTCCCCACCACTCCGAACAAGGGGCAGCCACCTCGCAAACATAACAGAAGCACTGCATCACAGTTCATACCTTTCAGAAATTCAATTAGGAGAAAACAAAAAGGGCTAAATAAACAGACTTTATCCAAAAAAATCAAACCTTACTGCAAAAAGTCTCATGTGTAGTTCGACAAAAAGGAAAGTTGCCGCATAGATGCCTTGGATGTGGAAAATCCCTAAGAGCCACCTATTTTTATCACAATCATTAGGACAATCGAAGAATATAATTAAGCCGTTTGAAATAAGAGTCTTCCCTTTGACGCACTCACATGCCCCTTGTGTGCAACAATGGCGACGGAGCTATCGTCGGCAGAGCTGAATTCGAGCTTTGTGGTGAAATCAATTGGATCGATTTCATAGCAATCATCGCTGTCGTTATCTTCTTCCTCGGCTTGAGGATAGGCTTTCTTCACAACTTTTTTCTTATCGTCTTCTTCTTCCATCTTCGAATCATAAGCAGCACCAAGTCGGAACAAAGGGGCGGCTGCTGTGTTGATACTTATGAAATTGCTCCGTGAAGTTGAAAGGTTTTCATTTAATTTCGTTTTGATACTTTCGAAGAGTACTGTGAACTGCTCGTGTTGAGCGAAGGGCTTTAATGGCAGAGTGAGAATAGCGTGGTTTACGAAGGATATTTACCAATGTTCCGACTGTGCTATAGATAAGTGATTGGTGATGATGAAGATATGGAGTGTTATTCCTTAGCTTTGCATGAAATGAGATAATCTCTTTAGAAAAATATAAAACTACTTCGAGCTTTTATTTTGTACGGACATCGGATGGGAGAATCGTCCGATTAAGTATTGGGTATCCAGCAATACCAAGCGGTACCTAATGCGGGTACCGAGCTATGTACCCATCAATGAGGTGACGTGGCGTATTTTTATGGTCTCCGCAGGCCCTCCGCACTCCGCACAGAATAATTCTTCCCATAATAGAGCATCTTGTGTTGAACATGATGTCAAGCTGCGGTAACGAGCAGTATCGGGTTGGATACCGAGCAAAAATGACATGACGCAGTCTGATTGGTTTCTGAACGGCATTCGGCGTCCATGAAGAATAATTACGTACTCCTAATTTTTATTAAAAAAATAGTTAAAGAATAGAAGTATTTGAAACGAAGATGCATTGCCTGTGCATTGCTTTGAAGTATTGAAGTAATGAGGCCTGCTATATGTGGTGTTTGTGGGTGAGCAAGATATTGGTTGCGCTTGTGGACACGAACAAAATGTCAGGTAGGGACAAAGTAAGATAGTCAAGCCTGCCCACAAGGAAAAAATATCCTGGCGAGCACCGGACGTCATCCAGAGGCGAATCAGAGCACGTCATGCCACCCCTTTGTTGTGCATCACAGCTGTGTATCTGTTGTGTATCAGATGACGTGACATACTCTCATTAACTTCCGATCGATCTGGTGTCCATATAGAATAATTTCTAGCCCACAAGTCATTGTATTGAGAATCGTCACACAAATGATCACAATCAGAATCAATGAGATAAGTTTTGGGATCCATAAGCGACTGTGCAGCTTGTTTGGGTCCTGGAAAACATGTTTCATTTAGTAGTTGAAGAGTACGAAATGGCACTAGGATAATGCTATGCTAGAAGTAGAGAAGACAATTTTAAAACCATTAAATTGATTTAATAAACTCTGAATTCAATTAAAAATGATGTTAGAATAAAATTATCAATACAATTCGCTATGAAGTCTCAAATTTTCTATTTAGTATAATTTAAGCTAAATCTGCTTCATAATTTTAGTTAAATACCTGTGATTTAACTTCCAAACCAACTCTTCTGCAGAAGCAGATTCAAATGAATAACGTACGTATCTTCATCATTGTTAGCCTCTTTGAAATTATTTGGGCTGGTTGTTTAAAGCACCTTTCATTCTTTCTTGTTGATCTTTGTTTGAAATTTCAAATCTATATTCACAAATCTTTTTTGCAACATTTTTCTTTTTAATAGGAAGATCTTTTGAAGCCTATACAATTAGGGGTGTCAATTTCGGGTCACAGGTCGGGTTCGGGTCGAACCTGGAACTGACCCGGGTTCAATCGGGTCGATCCTAAGCCGACCCGGGTAGGTAAACGGGTCGAATATTCGAACCTGGACCCGACCCGGCGGGTTGCCTGGTTGACCCGACCCAACACGGGAAGGAGACCGGGTTGACCCGGCAACTCGTCGGGTCAACTCGAACCCGACCAATTTTTTCAAAATGGTCGAATCTGCGAACCTGAACCTGACTCGTTTTTCAAACGGGTCGGGTCCAACCGGATTTTTCGGGTCGGGTCCGGATCGAATTTTCGTGTAGTGTCAAATATTGACAGCCCTACATACAATGTTGTTAAAATTATTAATGAACCTCATATAAACTATAACTGTTCATGAAATATCCAAATGCAAAGAATTTTTTTGGACTTTTCTATCAATGATTTCCTTAATCTTTATAAGATCAGGTTGCTGTTGAGGAAAAAAAGTGAGCCCTTTTGATAGGAAAAAGATTATAAATTGTTTTGAATGGCATACAAATTTGTTTTGTTTCTTAATTGTATTAAAACAAGTTTAAAATAACCTAAGTATTTTTTATATATTTGTATTGAAAATTAAAATATAATCAACATGTGTACCACAAAAAAATTTCTTAGAAGATGCTAAAGCACTTTGTTTATAAATTTCATGAATATATTTGATGCATTAGATAGATCGAAAGGTATTATTTATAATTTATATAATCCATCTAGAGTCTTGAAAGACATTTATCCATTTATATTCTACGTTCTAATTCTAGTCACATGATATCAACTTTTTAAATAAATTTTGAAAAATAATTAGTAGAAATTAGGTCAAGTGAGTCAAATGTAGAAACACTATATAAAAATTATGTACTTTATGGTTATTATAGCTAGTAACGGCTCTTTTATCTGTATATATCTTTCGATGTTCATCCTCATAGCATCCAATAAGAAAGTACACCAAAAGAACTAAGACTTTAAAAAAAAACTCATCTTGTGAGTTATTCAAATATCTATAGAACTCAATATATAATATAGGGTTCATTCTATAATATAGAAGATTACAAATTTATGAATCTAGCATGAAAGTGATTGCATAAAGTAAGTCTCTCATTCGGGAAACTTACTAAATAAACCATGAGTATAATATTAGAAAATTTGGTTAAAAGATTTGAGGCCTTATTAAGTATGTGAGTTTTTATAGGGATGGATATCACTTCCTTCATATTAAGTTGGTGGAGTGAAAGAGAATCATAATACTCACTATATTTTCTTAAATCCAATTGTGTTTTTCTTATTTAATTTTATCAAAAAAATATTTTACCATGCCCAAATACTTGAGTTTAAATTGTTTATGCAAAAAATCTTTGATTGAATTAATAATGTACATATTTAGACCTATGATTAGGATGCCATCAATGTATACTAATTAGGCAATAAAATTAGAATCACTTCCTTTTGTAAATAAGGAATATTCATGTTTTGATTGAGTTTTACAAGACATCTTGTTGAGACTTCTCAACACAATAGTATTTATTTATAATGTGGTGTTTATTGAAGAACATTGGGATCTTAGCATTGTCGAATCGATAAACCTCGGCGGAAATATTAAATAAGAGTCATTATCATGTTAAAAAATCTTTCAATTATTGCACTCGGTGCTTCAGATTTATATTTAATAAGTTACATCCACATAAACCAAATTAATTTTTCAGTAAGAGTTAAAAAGTAATGATAACCAAGATACTTAGGACACAACTCCCCTTGGTCTATTGGTTGAGAGCTTAGGCTTCCAACTATGAGGTCCAAGGTTCGAGTCCATGTGTATGCGTTGTGTGTGTGAGTTTGCCTTAAATGGCCTAAATGTCCCAAAAAAAAAAAAAAGATACTTAGGTGTATGAAAAACTTTCAATATGTTGAGAAAATGAGACGAGCTCAACAAAGACGATGAA
>NW_021319518.1:520164-524007 GCF_001605985.2 Dendrobium catenatum | reverse complement strand
CAGTTCTTTCAAGAGCTTTGGCTATCAACTTAAAGATTGTGTTTGAGATGTGTATGGGAGTTTATCTTAATTGACCTAATTGTCTCTAAAAAAAATCCTCTGTGGGTGTGTGGACAAATAAAGAACCCCGTCAAAAGGCCGACCAATTGGCCGCCGGCGACCATCTGTTGGCCCACAACTGTTGCCTGCGAAATAGCTCAAAGGGGATTCCAGCTTAATGGCAAGCAAAGGATAAGATTTACGAAAGTTTTTACAGGCTCTATGTAATTCTTAATGGGCTGTAAAAGTCCTTTTTGATATTCTAAGCCCAAGTAAAAAAAGGTTTGTGTGTGAAGCATCGCATCATAATCTAATCGCGAAGAGTTTTGATATAAATTGAAATAAATAGCTTATTATTTATAAAATTTTAATTTTCTAATTTTTTTGTGCGGCATAACCTTTTGTATTCCACCTTATAGCCTTCGAGCTTTTCTTCCAGAGCATTCTCTCTCTCTCTCTCTCTCACATGAACCATTTGCAATACCTATTCCATCAATTTCATTATATCATGCCTTAATATTTGTAATTTAAAACTTTGCTTCAATTTTTTGTTCTTTTTGGATCTAATTGAAATCAAGTCAAGGAAGATAGGCAAGATCAATTTGAGATTCCGGCAAAAATATATGACAATATATATATATATACACGCTTTTGAGTTGTTTCATTGTGACATATTGGAAGTTTTTCATACACCTAATTATCTTGGTTATCATTACTTTTTAACTCTTACTGAAAATTTAATTTGGTTTATGTGGATGTAACTTATTAAATATAAATTTGAAGCACCGAGTGCAATTGAAAGATTTTTTAACATGATAATGACTCAATTTAATATTTCCTCCAAGGTTTACCCAACATTATAAATAAATACTATTGTGTTGAGAAATCTCAACAAAATGCGGTAGTTGAATGCAAACTTCAACATCTGTTTAATGTATCTAGAACCCTATATTTTTGGTATCGAGTTCCATTAAAATTTTGGAGCGAATGTATTATAATAACAACAATTATCATAAATTGAACCACTTCCCTTCTTCTTCATCATGAAACAACTTATGAATTACTATAAAATGCTCTGATTGATTATACCTATTTTTTAGTTTTTGGATATCTGACTTTTACTTCTACGCTTATTGGACATAGAACCAAAATTTGACCACATGCTCGAATGTGCACTTTCCTAGGCTACCCACAAGACATGAAAATGTACAAACTATTTGATATGCACAATAAACAAATTTTTAATTTTTGTGATGTTGTATTTCATAAATTCCCTTTTTTCATCGACTCAGTGGATCACTGTATTAGTGATATAGACCCTTTCCTAGTCTTGTATGCCTAACCGAACTCTATTCCCAAAACTTAACATTCCAATAACAATACCACTCTAAATTCATATAAGGTTCATCCTTCTTTAACAACATTACCACTAAAGCGAATAATATCAACACCACTAATGCAGCACCCGAACCTTGTCAATCCATTATGATTATCATGCCACCATCATATTTATGTGATTTTTATATATAAAAAATTGCACAATAATTCAGATCAATCTTATACCACTATCAATATCCCATTTGACCCCACTTGGAAATTTGAATAAAGTTTCTCAACTCACTTTGAACCAACCTTTTATCAACAAGCTATGAAACTTCCAAAATGACAGATGTTCATGTTTGAGAAACTTCATGTCCTTGAATAAATCAACACTTGGACCATTGTTCATCTTTCGATAGGTGAACAATCAATTGGTTGCAAATAGGCAAATAAACTAAAATTTAATCTTGATGGTACTATTAATAAACACAAAGCCCGATTAGTTTCAAAAGATCATGCTCAACACGAAGGTGTCAACTTTTGAGAAACCTTCTCACTAGTTGGCGAAATGGTCACTGTTAAAATGGTTTTAGCCCTTGACTATTATAAGAAATCACTACAGGAAAATCATTAATATCCGCCGGTAAGTTTTTCGGCGGCTTTCCTGCGCTTTTCCGACGGAAAACAATGAAATGAATTTGTCGACGAAATTTTCCGGCAGAATTTTAAAATTTAATGAAAATGATTAAAATTTTAACTATTTAAATGATTTAACAAAAATTATTAAAAGCTATATTAACTATCTAATTAATTTTCTTTTAAAGTTAATTAGTTAGTTAATTTTTACTTTATATTAATTATCATTTTTTATTTGAAATTAATTAGTTTCATTTTTTTAGAATAAATAAAAACTAATTGATTTTCAGTCCGAATATAGTTTAAATAAAAAATATTGACATTAAAAAAGTATTTGCATGTCTAGCAATTCGATTGGTTGCTTGAAATTTCTCCCAACCAACCGCAGTTCAAATCTCACGATGTAGGAGTGGGCGCACATGGCAGCACACGAGCTTGCGCGATCGACCGGCGCACATGCGAGGGGCTAGCCAGAGCGGGGGCTCTGGCACGGGAGCGGGGTGGCGGGAGCTGCGGACTGGCTATTTAAGTCCGCCATAATTATTTGCCGCCGGAAAAAATAGCCGGAATTTATTTTTCAGCACGGTTTTAACCTGCATAATTTTTTTAGTCGGAAAACCGCCGGTAAATTACAAAACCACACGAAAAGGCTCAATTGCCGCCGGAAATGGGAGATTTTCCTATAGTGAATTGGACTCTCATACAACTTAATGTTAAATAATGTCTTTCTCCATGATGACTTATTTGAGGATGTCTACATGGATCTTCCTCTAAGGTGTGCTAGACATGGGGAGTTAAATTACGTAATTAGGAAAAAGTTTATAAACTTCATAAATCAATTTGCAACCTTAAGCATGCCTCACATCAATGATATGCAAAAATATCTCATTCCTTAATTAAGTTTGAATTTACTTAATCAAAACATGAATATTCCTTATTTACAAAAGGAAGTGATTTGGGCATGTTAAAATATTTTTTTGATAAAATTAAATATGATGTTAAAATGAAATAAGCAAAAGACAATTGGATTTAAGAAAATATAGTGAGTATTATGATTCTCTTTCACTCCACCAACTTAATATGAAGGAAGTGGCATCCATCCCTATAAAAACTCATATACTTAATAAAGTCTCAAATCTTTTACCCAAATTTTCTAATATTATACTCATGGTTTATTTAGTAAGTTTCCCGAATGAGAGACTTACTATATGCAATCACTTTCATACTAGATTCATAAATCTCAAATCTTCTATCTATATTATAGAATGAACCCTATATGATATATTGAGTTCTACGAATATTTAAATTACTCACAAGATGAATTTTTTTTAAAGACTTAGTTCTTTTGGCGTACTTTCTTATTGGATGCTACGATGATGAGCATCGAAAAATATATCTATACTACTATTATAAAAGGGGCTTGAGTTTCCTTCTTCCGACAAATCTTGTTCGTCCATTCTTCCATTCTACTTCATTTTTTACATTTATCTTGGTCCGTCTTTCTCGATTCTATTTATAAAATTTAATAAACAAAAATATCTCACATTCTTTTTATTTTACTATGCTGATACTACTAAAGCCGCTTGATTCTGGGATTCCACTCTAGCATCTTAATGACTTGAATAAGCCATTATTAGAATTTCTTTTAATCTTCCTAGATAAGCGTTTCTTTTATAAACCCTCACTCAAGAAGTACTCTTCGAAAATCTTTATCAATTCATATCTTCGTTTTTCTAAACGTCGACCTATTATTAGGAATATCTATATGTTAACTATACCTCTAATTCTCTCTCACTAATTTCCTTTCCCACTCCATTAACCTCTATCATCATATATCAATTGAGTTAT
>NW_021319518.1:511926-516056 GCF_001605985.2 Dendrobium catenatum | reverse complement strand
GCCACCTGTTTTGAGGCTTTAGAATATGAACCCGACCTATCATTTACATATCTCAATGAATGGAAATTTTTGGAAAATTTTCACCTCAGAGGATATAGCATGCTAACCTGCATTTTAATAAAGATCATAGGGTTGCTTTTTTCTTCATATTTAAAATAACTAACATCTGATTTTATCAAGTAAAACTCCTGTGATGAAGATTTTGATAGAACTGAAGCTAATTTCTATTAACAAATCCAGCATATATGTTAAAGTTTAGGTGCGAATTGAGCTTAAAGATCGAAAATCGAATAGTTATTTGGTTTTGATTGAACTCTTTCTCTGAACCGAGCCATAAGCCAAATAAGAATTTTTTTTTAATTCTATTTTGAGGAGAAATTTGAATAAAAAATATAGATTTAATAAACAAATAATTCGTTGATTATTTCACAACTATCTATCACGAGCATGCCTTTAGACAAAACAAATTGATGCATAAGAGTAAAAAAAATCTACAACTATTATTAGAACACAATAGCAGCAGCTACAAATGTAAAGAATGGGTGCATACAATAGGACGATCATAATCAAAATATATAACAAACGTAATTGAAGATCAGGGGGAAGATATATGTACACATCATATATTTGATTCTTAAATCCTCTACTTAACATCTCATCAAATTCATCCTATTCCAAGTTGCTAAAGTCGGTCATCTAAAATTCCATAAATTGTAAAATTGAAAAACACAGAAGAAGAGATTACTAACAAGGACAACTAATTTAATTGATCTTGATAAAAAAATATTATTACTAATAGGTTAAGATTCGATAGCTTTTTTATTTGGCACTCATTTGTGTGTATTAAAATGATAACGGATAAATCACTAAGCATATTGCTTAAATTTTGACATTAAAAAAATAAAATTAATTTTCAACCCATCCTTTCACACATAGTATCATTTTGAACAAAAATCGAATCCCATCCAACATTATTCAAAGATTCAAAAACATGATTTCACCAACAAAATCAACAGAGTTATTTACACCCAATAGAACATAAGCAGGATATGTGCTAAAATATGGCTATTCCAATTTGCTTTTGTCCTTATTGGAATGATATATGGTTGACAACAAAGTTAAAAGAGAGCATAAAATAGATGATAGAAAAGTTATAATTGTTACAGCCCTTGTGTGCCGTGCATTTCCACAAGGAATTCTCCATGTCTTATTGATTCCAAGATAGACAACCAAATCAATTAGAGTCCATGAACAGGTTGCAGTTCAAGAGATTTTTGATTTGCAACGTATGAACAAATATGATTTGCCTATTGTTAAGTTTATGTAGTCACATTAATTATGAGGCTCAGAAAAAATGAGGGCATAGCAATTAGATGGGATACGGAGTAACAAGAAGAAGAAACAATAATAATATTTACTATTTGAGTTCCGTTTTAAAAAATGTTGTAGTAACTCAAATGTCAAGTTTGGGACCAAAATAATTGGCTGAAAATCAGAAGATTGTAATCTTACAAAGAAATAAATTATGGCAGATGATTAAAGTTGTACTATTTATAAAAAAGCAACTATTTATAAAAAAAATGCTAGGTGGAGCATTAAAAGCAACTAATTATAAAAGATGGAAGATAAATTTAATTTTAAATCAATTAATATTAATGTATATATTAAAATAATAGGTGATCTATATTAGAAACAAATCCACGAAAGAAATTTATTTACATTAGTTGTATAAAAAATTTGATAATAATAAGTGAGATGTAAACACATATATGGTTTGAAACTAATTTGAGTTTTGATTCATTTTGCATATTTTGGATTTGGTCAATCTATAATTAATTTTGTGAAATAAAATCACCATATTCCAAAAGCAAAACATAAATTGTTCCATAAATCAAATAAAATTGAGTAGAAGTTGCTAATGCAAAATAAAAAGAAGAAAAACTTGCATCTTTCTTGTTCGGATCACTACTATATAATTATTACACCACTAATTCTGATGGGAGGAATGACAGTTTCAATTTTGCAATAGTTAGATTGTTGAATCAATCAATAAATAGTAAGAATAAATGTTTTGTTAAATTAAATTTACATGGCTTGCTTAAATTAAATTAAAATATGTAAATCATTGTTACACATAGACTAGTCTCATGTTGAAAACAAATTACAAATTCTTTCACCATACAAGTAAGGTAAAAATGGGACCTTTAATTAAGTGATGTAAATCTTTCATTACATTTGAAGTTCGCTGTACGGTAGCCTTGGAGTGATGGAACTGCTGAGTTGATGGGTTATGGCGAAGACGGAAGATGGATTGATTTCAAAATGTTGCGATTTGGTGAGATAGAGGTTCGTTACCCTGTGTTTGTTTGTTCGGCGAGAGGGAGAATTAGCGGACAAACGTTGTGTTTGGCGAGAAGGAGGGTTCGTCCGCACTGAGCTTGCTGCATGCATTCGACATTGAGGAAGAATGAGTGGGAACTAAGAAATCGTTGTTCAGTAATAAAGAGATTGTTCTACACCGAGTTGTTTGCGTTCGGCCAGGAGGGACGGAGAGGAAATGGATGTGTCATAAGGTTTACTTATTATCTTTAATAAGTCTAACAGTATTATGGAGCAGTGCCATGATGGATTTTCCGAGACACCTTTTGACCTATATATTTATAGATTTATATATAATTTATAAATATATATATAATATTATATATATTATATATCATTTAATGAGCTTCCCACTGAATTTCGAAATTTTAGTTTTGCATCACTTTCAAAGCTAAGTGAAGCGCACAAATATACCAATGATATGCGAAACCAGATTCTACCACCTTTATTAATGGGAATTGGAAATTTTTCCCCCATGCTTTTCAAATTAAAAAACCAAATACAGAATAAATAAAAAATATCACCAAATACATTCTCTTAGCAAATAAAAATTACATGATTTGGATGGACGGAAACTGTAGGTAGTTAGAAAATCAAATAAAGCAATTAGAACATAGAAATGAGAAAAGACTAATTTTTAAACAAAACATTTAGATTCAGATGACCGCACAATTGTCACCCCAAGTATGTTCTTTTCATGCCAATCATAAACCAATTTTATAAATAATATAAACAATAAAAATTATTACATTAAAGTGCCAACCAACAAACAAACAAACCTTTTTAAGTGGGGGAATTAGAAAGAATTTATTACAATTAAACCTACTTCAAATAAAATCAGAAATTGCTAATATAACCCCAATAGATTTCATTGAAAAAAACATTATAAAACTTTAGTACTCAGTTTAAAATAAATAACAAATATATTTCATCAATTTAAAAGGGCACTTATACAATCTAACTTTCTAAAATATCTCTTTAGGGAACATTGAAAGCTACAAAATACATTTAAATTTAAGAAAAAAATAAAAATCATGAATACCCAGTTGGAGATCCACGAGTCCAGCTCTTCATGATTTCGTCCCCATGTATCCCTACAAAACATCAAAATACAAGGAGGATGATTAGTTATATAAATGAACAGCGAACACAAATATATTGACCTCAAGAACTCAATGGTTCATGCCTAATCCCAACAACACCGCTTTGGCATCCTCCGGTCAAACAAGCGGCTCACATTCGGCAATTCTTCCAATGTCATTCATATTTTCATCAGAGAAATTACTCTTCTGAGCCATGTGTATATTGCGAGTCAAATTATAGAGGAAAAATCATCTGTCATAGTAGGAAATCAAAATAAGCCACATAGTTTAGAATCAGCGTAGGCTTGAGATTGAAACCTGGTCCTTTGGAAATGCATGGCAAAGATACCCAACTTTGATCTAGATGCCAAAAGAAAGAAAAATAAATTCGAATACCCAAATAAGCAACGATGTAGAAAAGGCAGAGCTCGTAGACCACGAGCAAGTGTTGGATACCGCCGTGGACGGCATGTATATATCATTACCAAATGGGACTCTGACTCGTCAGACTACGCCAAGCTCACCTCCCTCTTCTCGGATGGCCACGACGATGCCGCCCTCTTCCTCCGAGCAGTTGCCGACCTCCCTCACGCCATGCTATTTTTCTTCTTCCCAGATTGCCCCGATCCTTCGTCCATCCGCGTCCAATCCCTCATTCACCGCATCCTT
>NW_021319518.1:479229-507507 GCF_001605985.2 Dendrobium catenatum | reverse complement strand
TTATTATTTTTATGTTATATATTAAAAAATAATAATTACTAATATTAAATTTAAATATAACATCTTCAATCTTTCATTTTAATTTATATTTAATAAAAATTTAGAGGCGGTAGAGTTTGTAAATTCACGTCTGAGCGATGCACGTAAATTTAACACACAAACAGTAAAGAGAATATGAACACCGGGATTTATACGTGGAAAACACAAAAAGGGAAAAACCACGGGGCCTTGACCAGTTGTAAAATTCCACTAGTGTTTTTGTAAATTACAAGAAACTGATTCGTTCCACAAATCGGGACGATCAGATTACAACTTGAAGCAAATTTACAAAGTTTTGCAGAATCCCGTCGTTTCTCGAAAATCCGACAGAGTTCTAGTGTATTCAGGCAGCGGGAAGAGCTCCGGCGGTGGTCGAGAAGGAGAGGATTCGCCTTTTCCCCTTTTCCTTCTTCTTCTCTTCTTCTTCTCTCTCTTCACTTGAGCCCCCCTTGTGAATAATGAGGGTTCTATTTATAGTTTTTCTGGAGTGGCATGGCTCGTAAATAGGTGTGAGACCACAGGCGAATAGGGAGTGGTTAGAATGGATGGCCGATATTGAACCCTACGATCATGTATCATTCATTGGATATTTGGAGGCCTTAATGATGTCAGAATTTGGCGATCTTGGTTCGTTGGGTTCGTCTCGTCGAGCCGCTCGATTCAAGTACAAGCTCATTAAATTCGTAGACCGTTTGGTAACTCAAATTGGGGTTTGAACCTTCTAACAATGCTTCGGGTCCTTGATTCGGACTCATTTGGGCTCTGATTGGGTCGAATTTGGTATCGTTGGATTTGTATTTCTGAGACGCTCAGTTTGACTATAAGCTCGCTGAAATCAGAGTTCAAATGCTCTATATTTTAATTTCTAAAGTTTTCGAACCGATTTTGCCTCGAGATTCGTGCCCAATCAAGATAATTTCATGATGACGTATCAGTTGCCCCACTATTTTTGGATGTCGAAGCTCCAAGAGTCCGAAAAAATATGCTTCAAAAATTTGTATAGGCCAAAACACCAAAAATTGCGTTTCGAAAATTAAGCGTTTCTTGAAACTTGATCATAGAGGCTTCGTTGCGCTCTAAAAGTTGCAAAATTGAGTCCGGAACGCCGAAAAACGTGTCCGGGGACCCAAAAAATGTCGAATTTGGTTTTTTTGGGGCGAAAATACGGGTCCAAAACGGTATGAAATTTTCACTGCCACCGCCTTAAGCGGGCCCCATGAGCTGAAAAGATGCTTTTTTTAGCCTTTTTGGGTCCAAAAAAATCGCAAAAAATTCAGAATTTTTTTTTAAAAAATAGATAATTTTGAAAAAGTCCATAACTCCCTCATGTTCTCTTCAAAACCTATAAATAGGCCCCCTAGGCCTTTAGAAAATTTGCAACTTCTCTTTCTTCTCCCTCTGGCTCTCTGACAGTTGAGGCTTCCGCTATTTGCGAGTGGGAAATTTCCCCTGCTCGAATTAGCGCCCCTCCTCTCGTGCAGGAGTTACGGGATTTTTCTTCCTTCCCCCACGGCTTTCTAACGGTTGAGGCTTTCGCTATTTACGAGTGGAAAATTTCCCCTACTCGAATTAACGCCCCTCCTCTCGTGCAGGAGTTACGGGATTTTTCTTCCTTCCCCCACGGCTTTCTTACATTTGAGGCTTTCGCTATTTGCGAGTGGAAAATTTTTCCTGCTTGAATTAACGCCCCTCCTCTCGTGCAGGAGTTACGGTATTTTTCTTCTTTCCCCCACGGCTTTCTAACGGTTGATGCTTCCACTATTTGTGAGTGGGAAATTTCCCCTGCTCGAATTAGCGCCCCTCCTCCCGTGCAAAAGTTACAGGATTTTTCTTCCTAGTGGATTCTCGTGAGGCAATCAAAATGGGTTATCGCACTTCTACCAAAGATGTTTCCATCGTGGAAGATCATCCTACTACTCATTCAGAGGGTTCGAAGAAGGCTCCTAAGGCGACAAAAGCCGACGACGTTATTTCCACCATTATCGAATACTCTTTCATCTCTTTTAAGAAAATGTTTCATTTTCCTAATGACTTGGTGATGAAGGTGCTGGCGAGATCTGAGCGCGCCTGCTTTCCTCCCCGAGGATACATGACAATGTATGAGTTTAGTTTGCGAGCAGGGTTGCGATTTCCGCCGCCACCTGAACTGGTTGATATCCTGTGAGCATATGGATTGAGTTTGTCTCAATTCTCCTACCGGGCTATGTCGGTGGTAGTGGGTCTGATCGCATTTTTCAGAGACCACGGAGCGGTATTATCTGCAAAGTGCCTATCCCAGATGGGGCGTATCTTACTGATCCGCAGGGTCGAATTTCCTTTAAATCCAAGTGGTTGGATATTCGTACTTGGGATCCATCTAAAGATTGGATTAGCGATTATTTCTTTGTGTAGAATGATTGGGCCTCCAAAAAAGAGGGGGAGAGTTGAGGGAGCTACCTATTCCCCTTCATATAGGAGCGGAAGACTTGTTGAGTATGTTGAAGCTTCCTGATACCAAAGCTCTTCGTTATGAGATGCGCTCTCTTAGCAGATGCTTAGACGAGGAATATTTATTCAAGGTGGGGCTATCCACTCATGTAGGTAGGTCGCATGCACAGAAAATGAAGATATCCGCAAAAGTTCCGAAGGCCCAAAAAACTCAATCCAGGCGACCTGAAGGCGAGGGAGATTCACATACGCCTAAGAAGAAGAAGTCGAACGAAGTTTTTGCAGTTGCTGGCAAGGGCCCTCGCTTTTCTCCTTCCACGATATACATTCCAGAGGATGTTCTAAAACATAACTGCATCGGTCGTCGACGAGCCGAAGAGTTGGTGAGTTCACATTCTCTTCATTTTCATTGTATTTGTGCCTAATTTCAAGGATATACTTTTCACTTGTTGATTCATTTTTGAATAGTTCCTTGAGGTGAACAAAATCTTGTATGACTGGAATGATGAATTTGTGAAGGTAAAATACCTTCAGGGAGAATACAAGAAGAAATACGATGGCAGAGTGAAGGAGATGGAGACGGTGGAGAGTCAACTCGATCAATGCAGAACATAATTGGCGAACAAGATCGCTTCAGCCTCTTCCCAGAATGAGCGGATGGATCGTTTGCATATACAGTTGATGGAGGCAGAGGCAACAAACAAGCAACAACTGAAAAATATGCAAATCCTTGAGGCCTAGAATAAGAAGCTCCATAACAAATTGTCAAAGAAGGTAGCTCAATTGTCACCATCTGCAGCCGTAGAGGAGTTCAAAAAATCTTACGCTTTTAAGATTTTTATCGAGGATCAAGTCTAGGAAGCTCGCGATTATTTTTATGACGTAGAGGTGAAGGCTTTAGAAGTAGATCTTATGCAGGATGGCTTCATTAAAGGCTTCATGAACGGCGTTCGTGCAGTGAAACGCAAGAACAAAGGGGAGATCGAGGGGTTGACCCCGAGCCAGGCTTCTGGTGATCCTTCTCCAGACTCTGGCGGCAAAGAATTAAAGAGTGATTTGCAAAAGATCTTTGCATTGGAAGAGGACGACGATGATGATCTTAAGATTATGTAGAATTGTCTTGATGCTTTCTGTGTTGCTTTTATTTTTGTTGCGATGATTGTTCGTATGTTCCTGCTGTTTGTGTGTTGTTATTTTTGGATGATGTACTTGATGTTTGTGGGGTTTTTATATATAAAAAAGACATTTTTCTTTTTCATATATGTTAACTCGAATGTTAAGGAAGTCTTTTTGACTTGCACGAATGCGAGAGATATCCGCTTTGGGACATTCTAACCTATTCGAGGTTGTTAATCAAAGCACTTGCTTGATAATTTTAACCTGTGTGGAAGAGGTCGGACTAGATTCCCCTGGGATTAGTCGTCTATTGATTGAGATACAACATCAGTTGTGTATTTCTCGAATCATAGGAAAAAGCCCGAATAAGAGAGACAGTGTGCAATGACAAAGCAAACATCGCATTACTATATTATATAAAACAGTACGACAACTCCTTAATAAACTTAGGAATACAAAAATAAGTGTTCTTCTACAACAATGTACAAAGAGTAAAAAAACTCAAAGAAAATACAAGGCACAGCTACAAAGCAAAACAAACATCATGAACGACATCACACATAATAGATAGTAACATCAATCTTCTACTGATAGTACTTGCGAAGGTTGCCCATATTCCAAGTTCGAGGAAGCATTCTTCCATTGGCATCTTTCAATTTGAATGTTCCAGGCTTGACCATAGCTGCCACCAAGTAAGGACCTTCCCATAGTTGGGAAAGCTTATTGCGTTGAGGTCCTTTTCCAGCAGCTTCGATGCTTTGTAGAACTAAATCCCCAATGGAAATAGTTCGAGGTTTTACTCTTCAATTATAGTGTCGAGCGACAATCCTGAGTGAGGCTACATCCCTTGCCTCAGGGAGGAGGTCTAGATTCGTCCTGAGTTTCTCCTCATTCTTACTGAAGTCAATGGTCTGAACTCTATTGCTCGGGACCCCTATATCCACCGGTATGACTGCTTCTGTGTCAAAATAGAGGTTAAATGGAGTCTCTCCTGTAGGTGTTCTGGCTGTGGTGCGGTAAGCCCAGAGGACATTCGGGTGTTTATCAACCCATTGCCCCCCAGCCTTCCCTAGGCTTGTCTTCAACCCTTTCAGAATTATTCGGTTTGTAACCTCTATTTGCCCATTTGTTTGAGGATGGGTGATAGCTGTATGGACAAGTTGAATGTGAAAGTCTTTACAAAAAGATGTAAGGATTTTTCCAGTAAACTGAGTTCCATTGTCGGTGATGACCTTTGCTGGAATACCGAAGTGACAATTATATTCTTCCATAAGAATTGTTTGGCATTTGCTTCAGTAATTTTTGCCAAGGGCTCTGCTTCCACCCATTTCATAAAGTAGTCTACAACTAGGATAATGAATTTTTGTTGTCATGTGGCTATAGGGAAGGGCCCCATTATGTCGATTTCCCACTAGGCAAAAGGCCAGGGGCTTAGAAATGAAGCAAGTTCTAGAGCTGGAGTATGGGTGAGATTGGAATGCAATTGGCAGTTCATGCACTTTCGTGTAAACTCAAGTGCATCCTGTTTCATTGTAGTCCAATAGAACGCCTGCCTCATGATCTTATAAGCCAAAGTTCTTCCTCCCAGATGCTCACCACATACTCCTGAGTGAACTTCTCGGAGTGCATAGTCATCTTCTGAAGGTGGGAGACACTTCAGATATGGCCCGGTGAAAGCGCGCTTATACAACTCACCACCAATACAACAACAACAACAACAACAAGCCTTTATCCCACTACGTGTGGTCGGCTACATGAATCCTTTTTCTCCATTGTGTCCTATTAAAAGTCAAATTCTCGTTTAAATCTAATAAAGAAAGGTCATTCCTAATATTTTCTAACCAAGTCTTTTTAGGTCTACCCCTACCTTTCTTAACATAAGTCAAATCTAATACCTCTACTCTCCTAACCGGGACGTCATCACAAGGCCGCCGTTTTATGTGACCAAAACCATCTAAGGCGACTTTCTCTAATCTTATCTTCTACTAGAGCTACTCCAACCTTTTCACATATATGCTCATTTCGTATCCTATCTCTAAGGGTAAAGCCACTCAACCACCTGAGCATTTTCATCTCTGTCAAACTTAACTTAGTATTATGCTTCTCTTTTAAAGGCCAACATTCGGCACCATAAAGCATTGCAGGCCTCACTACCATCTTATAGAATTTTCCCTTAAGTTTGAATTTCTAGTATGACTCCTACCCGAATACCAAAGTTTAAATCCTAAACTATCAATTGCCTTAGCCTTATCTCCAACCCATTTAGTTTCCTGAATGCACAAAATATTTAACTTCCTATGAATCATAATATCTATTAATTCCATTAATTTTCCTGTAAGGGAACCTATATTCCAAGTTCATATCCTAATTTTAGTATCATGGACTAGCTTCTTTGCCCACATCCGTCCTTGATGTGGGAACCCTTGCCTATTTAACAACTCACCACCAATGATGGTGAAATTTGCTGCTCGTCTTCGAAGTCTCGTTGAGGCCATGGGTTCTTCAGGTAGTACCCCATCTTGTAAGAAAGACAAAATGGGATTGATCCAAGACTCCTCCCTTGTTTCATCGATTGATTGTATGACCCATGGACCTTGAATGCTGTGAAAGTGGATCTCCTCAACGCACTTTCTCTTGTAGATGTCTCCTGTTGTTGATGTTGCAAGCTTTGAAAGAGCATCTGATCTTACATTTTGCTCTCAGAGAATATGTACGATCTGATATTCTCCTATTCGGGTTAAAAGCAGTTTTGCAATCCTGCAATATTGGGCCAGTTGCGGATTGTAGATATCGAATTCTCCCTCTACTTGGGAAGCAACTAGTTATGAATCGGTGTGGACTACCAGGTTTTGCACTTCACAATCAATTGCTAGTTTTAGCCCAGTGATAATAGCTTCATATTCTACCATGTTGTTTGTTGCCGGGAACTTGAGTCGGAGCCCATACTCAAGAGTAATCTCCCGCAGGGATATTAATAGAATTTCAGCCCCCGCACTAGAACTTCCAGAGGATCCATCAACATACAACGTCCAATGCGGAGGAGAAGGAAAAATACTTGGTTGAACATCAGATGCTGGGACGGTGCATTCAACCACAAAATTTGCGAGTGCTTGAGATTTTATATCGGGTCTAGGCAAGTAGTGAATGTCGAATTCGCCAAGTTCCATAGACCACTTGATGAGACTACCCGATGCTTCTGGTTTTTGCATAATACTTTTCAGCGACAGATTTGTGTAAACTCTTATTGTGTGGGCTTGGAAGTAAGGACGTAGTTTCCTGGCAGAATAAACTAACGCCAATGCTGTCTTATCTACTAAGGGATAACACCCCTCCGTTTCAAATAGGATTAATCTGACATAGTAGACGGGGCGTTGCGTAAAATATTCTTCCCGTGCTAAGACCGAACTGATGGCTTGGGCCGAATAGCTATGTATAAATACAACTTTTCTCCGGGCGTCAGTTTAGAAAGTAGTGACGAGGAAGCCAAATACTTTCGTAGTTGTTCGAAGGCTTCTTGGCATTCGTCCATCCATTGGAACCCAGAGTTGCGAGCACCTCTGAGTATTTTGAAGAAAGGAAGATATTTATCTCCTGAACATGCTAGGAAATGAGACAATGCTGCGATTCTCCCGTTCAGCCTTTGGACTTCCTTGATGTTCTTCGGGGGCACCATATCTCTTAATGCCTTGATCTTTTCAGGATTGGCTTCAATTCCTCTATGGGTTACCATAAAACCCAGAAATTTTTTAGAAGCAACTCCGAAGGCGCATTTGGTGGGGTTGAGTCGCATATTGTAACGTCTCAACAGACGGAAGCACTGCTCCAAATTGGAGATATGTTGAGATTTTTCGAGACTCTTTACCAACATGTCGTCGACGTACTCCTCCATGTTACGCCCAATAAGGATTTTGAAAACCTTATTCATGAGGCGTTGGTAAGTTGCTCCAGCATTCTTGAGCACGAAGGGCATTACCCGAGAACAATACAAACCTCTGTCTGTTTGAAATGTTGTTGCTTCTTTATCAGTCGGATTCATCTTGATTTGATTGTAACCGGAGTAGGCATCCATGAAACTCAACATTTAATGCCCAGAAGTGGTATCGACTAACTGGTCGATGCACGGAAGAGGAAAGCTATCTTTTGGGGAGGCCTTGTTGAGATCAGTATAGTCTATGCACATTCTCCATGCACCTCTCCCCTTTCGAACCAAGATGACATTTGCCATCCAAGTAGGAAGATGCACTTCTCGTATGAATCTGGCTTTCAGAAGTTTGTCCACCTCTTATTTGATTGCCTGCTGACAATCTGGTGCAAAATTCCATTTCTTCTGAATGATTGGTTTGTTCATCGGATTGACCTTAAGGGAATGTACAATTACTTCAGAGTCAATCCCGGGTATATCCGCCGGACTCCATGCGAAAATATCATGATTTTCTCATAGAAAATATGTGAATATTTTCTTCTTGTCTTCTGAGAGAAGTTACCCAATTTGCACCATCTTTAGAGGATGTTCTTCAGAGATAGATACAGTGGTGAGTTCTTCTACTGGAGAGGCTCTTTGAGGTATGTCTTCACTCCGGAGATCAAAATCCTTAATGTTTAGAGCATCGATCGGGTGTGTTATGACCTGCCTGAGATAGCAGGTTTGTGTTGTTTGTTTATCTCTGCACACCACACTAACTCCTGTCGGAGTGTGGAACTTCAGCTTGAGGTGAGGGATAGATGTGACAATCCCAAAAATTGATTGGAGTGGCCTCCCAAAGATAGTGTTGTAAGCCGATTCGGACTTTACGACGACAAACTGGACAGAGTGTGTAGATTGTCAGGGAAATTCTCCAAGTAAAACTAGGAGACTGATTATCCCTTCTACTCGCACAGGTCAATTGTCAAATCCGTATAAAGGACCTGCCGCTGGTTGAAGCTTTTCTCTGGCGAGACCCAAATTAAGGAAGGTAGAGTAGAACAGGATGTCTACATAACTACCGTTGTCCATGAGAATTCTCTTAACATTGTAGCATGGGTCTCCTATGCCTGCACTGACAACAAGGGGATCTTGGTGAGAGGTTTTTACTCCCTCCAAGTCGGAATCATCAAAGGTGATGGTGTGATCTACACGAGCTTTCTTTGGAGTTAGAATTTCGTCCACAGCCAAAAAGACTTTATCGGATAGCAGAGGGCCTCCAGCTATTATCTCGATTTCTCCAATTGCTATTCGATTATTTACTGGTGGCCTCTGTTGTCGATCTTGCCCCCCAGCGGGACGAGTTTCTTCTCGGGCTGATGGATTCTGAATAAACTGCCGAAGATAACCTTAGCGGATAAGCCTTTAAATTTCCTCCTTCAGTTTTCTACAGGCCTCTGTAGTGTGGCCACGACTGTGATGGAAATGGCAGTATTGGTCCTGATTTCCTATGTTCGGCTTCAAGGGATGTGGCCACTTTACCGTATCTTGATCTAGAATAACCATTAACACATTTGCTCAAGACGTATTGAGAGGAGTGTACTCTTTCTCTTATCGAGGTTCTCGTTGTGGTAACGGAGGCCTCGGAGGTAGATTGTTCTTCCCTTGCTTCTTTCATTGCGAGGAAGAATTATCTGTCCCTAGTGCTCCCTTGAGCTTTCCGGTAAATTATTCAAACTGTTTCCTATGGGCATTTATAGCCTCATCCACCGAGATTTGAACTTCTACCCGGTGAATTAAATCGGCATATGATGCAACAGTGTCGTGCATAAGTGCCGAATAGAAGGGGCCAGGGCGAAGTCCTCCAAGGAAGACTCCTCTCAACAGTTCAGGATCTACTCCTGGGATTTGTCGAGCTTCAGTGGAGAATCGCTAAAAATACTCCTTTAAAGATTCTCCTTCATTTTGGCGGATTCCAGAGAGGTGGGAGGAATCCTTAGCAATTCTTCGGTTGGCTACGAATTGCTCGACAAAAGCTTTTGCTAATTTCACAAATGAAGGGATCGTCCCTGACAGAAGTGAGTAGAACCATGTGCGAACCTATCCTTTGAGAGTGGCAGGAAAGACATGGCAGAGGAGAGCGTCCGAGGCTCGCTGAATGTGCATAATGATTCTGTAGTGGTCGATATGCTCGTATGGGTCGGACATTCCATCGTAAGACTCGATGCTGGGTAGCTTAAATCTAGCCAGAATGGGATGTTGTAGTATGGCCTCAATTAGAGGTGATGATTCCTGAAATTCTCTCTGTAGGAGAGTTTGTCTCGCATCCCCTTGGGGGAATTCTTCCCTTACCAATTTTCGCAATTCGTGACGCAGGGCGTCGTGAGGGAGCTCCGCTCCATGTTGTTGAGCAGAGTCTTCAGGGAGATCTGAGAGGATGCGAGGCTGTCAAATTGAAGGTGGAGGATGTGTAGAACTTGTCGTATCGGCAAGTTCATTATCCTGTCGAGACTGAGGGAATCTTCTAGGTGGGGGACGATGAACTTCTTCTTGAAGATGTCCAAATTACACATCCTCAACCTGTGGTGGATTCTGAGGGAGGAAAAAATCCTCCTGTTGTGCTAATGCCGGCTGCCGATTCTCCCGCAGGAGTTGAAGAATCTCGTTTTGAGATTCTTCCATTTTCCAGATTCTTTCTTCCAAAGGTCCCGAGGTCCCTTCTCCGGTAGCATTCTGCCCCCCAGGATGCAAAGATACTGACATTGGTCATCTGTGGTTAATAGACAGATTTCTAGACTGACGAGAGTTGGAGCGAGAAGCTCCAACTAAACGACTGCTGTGCCTATTCACCAGCGTAGCAGTACTCGAAGTAGTGGGATAGTGTTTCCCACAGACGGCGCCAAACTGTTGCGTGCTGGAAAATACGCGGTGGTAGAGTTTGTAAATTTGTGTCCGAGCATTGCACGTAAATTTAACACACAAACAGTAAAGAGAATATGAACACCGGGATTTATACGTGAAAAACCCAAAAAGGGAAAAAACCACGGGCCTTGATCAGTTGTACAATTCCACTAGTGTTTTTATAAATTACAAGAAACTATTTCGTTCCATAAATCGGGATGATCATATTACAACTTGAAGCAAATTTACAAAGTTTTGCAGAATCCCGTCGTTTCCCAAAAATTCGGCAGAGTTCCGGCGTATTCAGGCGGCGGGAAGAGCTCCGGCGGTGGTCGAGGAGGAGAGGATTCGCCTTTTCCCCTTTTTCTTCTTCTTCTCTTCTTCTTCTCTCTCTTCACTTGAGTCCCCCTTATGAAGAATGAGGGCTCGCGAATAGGGAGTGGTTTGAATGGACGACCGATATTGAACCTTTCAATTGTTCACCGTTCATTAGACATTTGGAGGCCTTAATGATGTTAGAATTTGGTGATCTTAGGTTTGTTGGATTCGTCTCGTCGAGCCGCTTGATTCGAGTATAAGGTCGTTAAAATCGGAGACCGTTTGATAACTCAAATTGTGGTTTAAACCTTCCAACTGCGCTTCGGGTCCTTGATTTGGACTCATTTGGGCTCGGATTGTTAAGAAGTTTAGAAATTATTATGATGATTTTTTATTTGAGTATTCTACAAAAAAAATTTCCAACAAGTACTCATTCAAAAAAGTCACATGCACACATAGTTCAATGTTGAAACAAAAAACAATTAGTTGTTTAGTCCCACATCACTTAGGAGTTTTATGTTGTATTATTTATATACCTTTCTTTGCACCCATGGGTTAAGAGCTTTCATGGTATTATTGCATCATGTAAGCTAGATTATTTATATTTAATTTAATTTAATTTAATATATAATGTAATAAAATTTTTGGAAACATATTAATTAAATAAAATATCTGATATTTAAATTAATTTAATATTTAATTAAACATTTTATATAAAAATAAAATATTTAAATATATTATTTGTTGAACTGGCCGTTAAGAAACTGACCGGTTCAACCGGCAGCAATTCAAACCAGTCTTGACCGGTTCGTTGCCAGCCGGTTCTTAGGGAACACCGAATCGGCCGTAAGACCAGTTCACGGTTGAACCGGCCGGTCTGGTCCGGTTTTCAAAACCATGATAAAAATAAAAGAAATTGTTATTTTCATTGAGAAAAATAACTTATACATAGTGTGTGTACGAAGTGCATGTAAGAGAAATTTTTAAATTTTTACACCTGTATACCACGTGCGTATATGTTTGTACACTTGTCCAAGCACTGTCTATAAGTGTACACATAGTGTATAAATTTTTCTTGTACACTAATTGTGTACAACTTGTACAAAATGCATGTATAATAGAAATGTATACAAACTTTGTGTACACTTATATATAGTGTTTGTATAAGATGAATTTATACATTGTGCTCATGGGTTACTATTTTGTTTATTCTATTTTAGTGCTTTATCCACTTGTGCATAAGGGGTTGTATAAGGGTAACAATGATGAATATGAGTAATTTGTAGTTATACCCATAATATTAGTTTTAGTGTTCATAAGAAACATCACATTTACTAGCTAAATTATAGAATGATAAGATACAAGGGCTTTGTTTATTCAAAATATTGTCTCAAGAAGGGTCTTCATTTACATTCTCAAATAAATTAAAAAAAAAATACAATGGTGGGGTATCCAACTATGATTAGGAGTAAAGTTGATCCAGATGGATATTAGATGGTGCAAAATTAATGGAAAGTTATAATCATTAATTTTCTAGGCTAAAAAACCAACATATATTTACATCTTTTTTTTTTTGAAAAATAGCCGAAGCTAAACTTTTATTGAAATAAAAACAACTACAAATTAGATTCCTCCTTCAATATGCTAAAAAAAGGAGGAACCTTATGAACCAAACAATCATCCCAAGAAAAGTTACTTACTAAAGCATAGTTAGCACATAAGTTTGCTAACTTATTACTTTCTCTATTAATGCAATTAAAGATAACAAAATTGAATTTAGAATGAAATTCCATACCATCATCCTTTAGCTTCCCCTTATTCCAAGTCTTTTTGAAGTAAGAAATAATGTTTGAGTTATCACCTTCAATGAGTATGCCATCATATTTGAACATCCATTCCTTGATCTCCTCTTTAATTGAATTAATAGCAAGTAATTCTAATTGGCCAATATCCCAATGAATAAATGATTTGCCATAAACATACATGAATCTCCCTTACTATCTCTGAAGACAGCTGCTATACCCTCTTTGTATGAAGAAATGAGAGAAGCATCAACATTAACTTTGATCCAATTGGGTGGAGGAGGATGCCAAGCATTAGACAATCTTAACGACTGATTAACATCCCAAAAGCCCATATTAGAAAAGCTATATTTTTTGGAGACCGAAGCTTGAACGATAGCCTCAGATGCAATGAAGCTGGAATTGTCTTCTATTCCACCGTGTAATCTCTTGTTTCTACTTATCTAAGATAGAAACACTAAAATACAATAAATTTTAACCATCATACCTTTCTTGGAAACCTTATTTTCCATCCATCTTAAACATTGTTCAATAGAATTGAACAAGGGGAACCCAAATCCCCAATGGTTTAAGTGTTGAATTATCTCTTTGATCTTCAAGAAACCACATACAATATGTTCCATATCTTCATTACAATCACATCCTCTAGGACAGTTAGCGTTTTCAGCAATCCTCCTATAACATAAGAAATGCATTGATGGGATTACATTCCTTTTCAATCTCCACCAAAAAGTCTCTACCCGAGAGTTTAACTTTACCTTCTTGATCCACTTCCATAACAGATCAACTTCCAAGCCAGAAGCCTCCGCTTTCTTTATTAATCCAGGAATAGTCATACCTAAATTTTTCTTGATTAGAACTAAGAAATCAGCTTCTTTCTCTTTAAAAATCTGGGTCTTCATGATGATATCAATAAGCTCCTTACCAAAGAATTTGCTCAGATTTTGAGCATCCCAATTTCCTTCAGAAATGAAATCCTCCACCATTATCGGGTTGTCATCCAACGGAATTACAAATGTAGGCCATTTGTTAATACTTTTATCAAGTATCCAAATGTCTTTGAAAGCATCTACAGATTTACCATTTACTATTTCCCATTTCACTATAGGATTTAGAGTATTATATCCTTCATTCAGAATTTTGAATGCAGACGAATTATTACCATTTGGATTTCCTTTCATCAATTTGTTCCCATATTTAGCATCCATAACAGAGTGAAGAAGAGAATTTTAATCTTGAACAAATCTCCAAGCTAGTCTAGCATGCAAAGCAGGTGCTTTATTTATATTAGAATGTAGTCCCTGGCCTCCATATTCAATTGGTTTGCACATATCATTCCAATTCACATAATGCATTCCTTTAATTCCATTTTTCTTGTTCCAAATGAATTCTCTGCAAATTCTATCCAGGTCAGCCAAAAGTTTTTTTTGTACCAAAGAGTGAGTTGAGTGGTATATAGGAAGAGCAAGCAATACAGTTTTAACTAGAATAATTTTGCCCGGCAATGACAAACATTTGCTGCCCCATTGATTAAGCTTCTTCAAAGCTTTATCAATGATGAATTAAAAGTCTTCTTTTTTAAATCTCCTCAAATCCATCTTCACACCAAGGTAAAGGAAATCGTTTACATATTTGAAGCCCATGATTCTAGATAGACTTCTCTTCCTCTTTCTTTCCACATTTTTACCAAACAAAATGATCGATTTGCTGTAATTGATTTTTTGCCCTGTCCATTCACAGAAATTATGAAGATTCTCTTCACTCCCAATACTTCCTTCTTATTAGCTTTGGAAAACGTAATGACATCGTCTGCATACAAAAGATGTGAGATACGAGGTCCCTCCGAACATAATTTGATTCCACAAGAGCTATAATAAAATGCATTGGATAGAAGTTGTGAGCATAGAATAAAAAGCATGGGAGAAAGGGGACAACCTTGCCGAAAACCACTCCTAGCATGGATCCATTTAGAACAATTTCCATTGATGATAATAGAAAACATAGGGTCTACAACACACTCCATGATTAGCTTTGAAAATTTAGGAAGAAATTTAAAATAATCCAAAATTCCTTGGAGAGAAGCCCAAGCCATTGAATCATAGACTTGCTCCATATCCACTTTATAAGTTACAAGGCTCGAAGAAGCTTTAGAAATTCTATGTTTGTGGAAGATTTCTTGTGCTAGCAAAATATGATCAGATAAGGATCTTCCCTTAATGAAAGCTGCTTGCTCCATAGTGACAAGTTTAGGAATGACCAAATTAATTCTATTTAAAATAATCCTTGCCGCCACTTTGTACACAGTGTTGCAAAGACTAATAGGTCTATAATGAGAAGAAAGATTAGGATTTGAAATCTTTGGGATAAGAATGATAAGTTTTTCTTTCCACTCTTTGTTCAATTCACCAAATTTAAAAAAATGGCATATAGCTAACCAAGAGTCCTCCTTGATAATATTCCAATAAACTTTAATAAATGAGTATGATATGCCATCATTACATGGAGAAGTGTTTTCTTCCAATTGCTTTAAGACATGTAGAACTTCAGCCATAGTAAGATCCTCCTCCAATAAGCGTCTATCCTGATCATTCAAGCATATATTAGGATTCGGCCAACCTTCCATTTTAGAGCCTATGAATTCCCATTTCTTTTGAACGAACTTCATGAATAATTCCTCCATAAGTACTTGATCTTCAACCATATTGCTATCTTCATCTTTAACCTTTATAATTTTATTGATATTCCTTCTAGCACTAGCATAATTGTAAAAAAATTTGGAATTACCATCACCTTCATTGAGCCAATTAACTTTAGCTCTCTGTTTCCACCATGTATTCAATCTTGCCAAGGTAGAATTGAGTTCTAAAACCTTGTCTTTAAGGATCCAATAATTTTGATCTATGAGATGTCCAAGTGAAGATTCTTTGATTTGTAATTCCAATATGTCCTCCATGAGATCTTCCTTCAACTTGTTCAATTCTTTAAGCTTGAATTTGCTCCAATAGACTAAAGATTTTAAGGACCTTTTGAATTTTTTGTTGAGGATTTGAGAATAACTACCTTGATAATTCTTGCACCATTCCTTTTTAACCACTCCATAGGAAGCTTGGTAGGAAGCCCAACAATTTTTGAACTTAATCATTTTGCTAACATTTTTGTTGAAAGACCGGAATTTGAGAAGTATTGGGCAGTGATCCGAGGCTATTCTAGCCAAGTGTCTTTCAATTAATTGAAAAGGGGAGCTTAGAGCTACTGAATTAACAAAGCACCTATCCAATCTTTCAAGGATTCTAGTTCCTCCCACTTTGTTATTACACCAAGTAAATCTTGGGCCAATGAAGCTCACTTCATGAAGATCATTTTTTAACAAACATTCTTCCATCTCCCTTGTTCCTTGATGATAAGAAAATTTCCTTCCACCAAATTTGTCTTCTTTGCATAAAAGACAATTAAAATCCCCTCCAATTACTATCGGGTAATCATGATTGGAATATCTGTCAAGCATATTCCATAGTTCTCTTCTTTTGCTCACCTCAATGCTACCATACACTGTGAACACCTTCCATCTTAAATTGTTGAACATGTTGATTTCACCTTTCACCATTTGTGTAGAACTTTCTTCAACTGAGAAATTCACTGAATTTTTGTTCCAAAGAATTAGAATGCCGCACGAAAGACCAGTAGATGGGACATAGTAAAAGTCCCAATGACTTCCAATTAATGCATCAACTTCATCTCTATCAATAGTAGTAATTTTTGTTTCAACCAATCCCACAAAACAAACACCATTATTTTTAACTACCTCTTTGAGGTAGAGGGAAGCACTTCTCTTCCTTGCTCCCCTATAATTCCAAAAATAGATAGAATTCATTTAAAAGGACTATGGGGATTGATCCCCACATTACCTTTTCCTTCCATATCCATTCTACGACTCCTTGTAGAAGCATTGATCGGACCCAGGTCTTTCAATTTTTTGCTTTTCTTCTTTTTGGAGGATTGAGAAGAGTCCTCTATCCCCTTATTGCCAATACTATTTGAAATCTTGCCCACAGACTCTTTCTCATTCATCTCTCCCTTATTAACTGCAATCACAAGAGAACCCTTAGCATCTTTTTCAGTATCCTTTTTTCCAAGATTATCATTTAAACATGATTCATTAATTTCTCCATCCTCTAACTCCTCCAGGGCATTAAAGCTGTTTTTGACAGGAATAACAGAGTCTGTTTCCGGAGTAGTTTCTGTAGAAGCCTTATCTTTTGAAACAGTTGCTATCTGTTTAACTGCATTTTGCTCTACCAATCCAGATTTAATATTTACCTGCTTCTTCACTGCAACATATTGTTTTGGCTGAGAACTTTTGCTGGTTTTAGTCCCAGAACAGCTGGTTTTCTATACCAATTCTTGTTAACATTCTTCTTCCCATAATTCACCATCATCCACGGACCAAAACTTTCAGCATTATGTAACTTATCATCTATTGACTGATTGACTTCTACATATCCTTCTCATTAATGTTTTTAGACAAATCCTTCTTCAATTGATCAAAATTCTCCTTATTCAAAAAAGTACTTTTGGCACATTCCTTCTTATCATGACCAATCTTTCCACATTCAAAGCAGAGATTCGGGAGTCTCTCGTATTCTATTTTTTGATAAATTTCCCTTCTTCTCCTTCTACCCATACACCAGTAGGAAGTTTATCATTCAACTTGATACGGACACAAACCCGACCAAATTCTCTTCTCGACCATTGAAACATATTACCGTCAATTAAGTAAGGCTTCCCCACCATCGAAGCTATACGACATATGTTCACTTCATCCCAACAAAATAGAGGTAAATTAGGCATTCTGATCCAAATCGGTGCAGAAAGTCCTTCCAGAGAATTTGGATCAAATTTTTGATTCCATTTCTCAATACCGATTATGTTACCATTAACAAACCATGGGCCATTATTGAGAACGGCTTCCAAGTGTTTATTTTCATAAAAAGAGCATAACACCCAGCCTTTACCCAGTATGGTAAGATGGAATTTACCGAAAACTTCCCATTGTCTCCTTAATTCATAGCTGATTGATGAGAACGGAGTGTCTTCTCCAAAGATTTTAACCACCAGGGACTTGTTTAGTTTCATTGCATTCTCACAAACTTTCTCCTTATGCAGTTTAACAGTACAACCATCTTCAGCAATGCAATCTCCAAAATCCAGATTAGCCACTTTTATGTTTTTATTCCTGGACCAAGCATTCTGAATATTAGCAAAATTAATTCTTTGTGGCATTACCTCAAGCACCTCCTCACATTTCCCAAGTTCTCCAGTAGTGCAGGTTCAAACTTTCTCCATTTCCGAATTTATATTTCTGTTTTCAGCAACTCTCTCCTCCAGTCTGGTACCATTCATATCATTTACAGCAGTAGAGTTTTCCAAATAGATGTTAGAAATCACATTACTTCCTACCTCCTTCCTTACTTCTGAGGTTTCAGCAACTTTTGCAGGAATAGGAAACATATCAATTTCCTTCTCAATATGTTTCTGGAACGGCCTTCCAGAAATTTCAAGAAATTCATCTGAAATTTTGCTTTTTTCCTTTACCAGGAACTTCCAAGTTTTGTTTCTTCATCAGCAATCCTCCTTTGTTTATGATCAAAGGTTTGTTCATCACAGATGACGATTTTAATCCTATAAAAAAACTTAACTTTCCATCACCAAATGCCGGTGGAGAAGATGAAACATCACGAGCGCTACCAACGCTTATCCTTCCCATGGAATGCCTATCATCCAATTAACCGCCAGTCGTAGCTGGCCGATGACCTTCCGTGGTCATACCTCCGACGACGAAGCCGCGAAAATCAAAAATTCAAAATAACAGATTTTTGAATTCTCAGAGTTTCTCTCTCTACTTTCTCTCAGTCTACCTAGTCTCTCCTTATTTGGCTCAAGCTCAACATATATTTACATCATATAGGAATATTAGTGAATATTAGTGATGAGAAATCATCAATTCTTAAATATATGACGGAAGATAGGACAAGAATAGTTGACCTTGAAGATGAAGTTGTTGGTATTAAGAACGTTGGATTCTCTAAGAGGGATAAGAATAGTTGCTTCATTAATACAATTATTTAAAGATTGAAAAGCTATGGACTATATATTAACATAGAATGTCAAAATTATTGAATTTGATAAATTGTTGAATTTTTTTTTTTTAATGGGAGGGGTAGGATAGGTTATGACTGCTTTAGATATGTGGTAATTTTTTAAACTAGCTATAGGATTAGTAAACATAATTTAGTAATTTCACCTTTTAACAAAGTTAATAATCATTAAAATAATGTTCATCTTGGGGTGGCATTTATATCAGAGGGAGAAATTAAATCATTTATATGGTTATTTAGAACATTTAAATTAATAATTTGTCATGAATATCCAATAGCAATATTTACTTATCAGTACAAGTCAATGGCTAGGGCCATAGAATTTACATTACCTCCCATACATGATACTATGCCAAAGATAGATCTTTAAAAGGTTCCATCAAAAGTTTATTGCTTTAATAACAATAACAAAGTTGGAGGAGTTTTTTTATAATTTTTTGAGAAAGTTCGACTTAAGGAAGAATTTGGTAAAATGTGGGCTAAAATTATCACAGAAGGGAGCCTCCATAGCCATGGTTAGTTTGACAAGTTTAATACTATAAGGAATAATTGGTCAATAAAATTTAATAAGCACTATTTTAGTATGAGCATTCTATCCAAATAGCATAGCGAGTCTATTAAAAATGTGTGTCATTGAATTTTGAATCCCATAAGTTCTATAACTGATTTTTTTTCAAGGTTTAAAGAGGGTGATGATGATTTGGAGATGGAATGAGGAGGATGAAGTTATTAAATGCAGCTAGTTTGAAATAGTACATATAACATAAAGAAACCCAACACAAGAAAATATTTGATTTTACCCAAGAAAATTATATTGATTTTTTAAAGAATAAATTTTACATGGTGTGGGAGGAATAAGTATAGAATATGCCTCAAGAAATTCTTCAAAGTTTATCATCAAGTGCATAGAGAGTAAGGACCAATCAATCCATTGGGTTGATAATTTTGATGCAAAAGACGCTAGCATTCAATGCTTTAGTAGGTAGTTCGAGATGATGAGATGTGTGAGAGTTTTGAGACCGCTAAATATTATGAATATATTTGAGAAGAACCTACTACTCTGATGGTTAGTAACCGCTAAGAAAGATATATATTGGCTGCATAATCACAAGGGCAGGAAATAAATCTGAGGAATTTATACCTGTCTTATTATTATGTTATTTTTGTGTTGTTGAGTGCTTTAGGTATATGTCTTAAATTATTTATTTGCAAAAATATATATTATATTTAGATTAAATAAAATTCTAAAGTGTTATTTTCTTTAATTTCCTCCAAAACGTGTCATAATGCCATCCATTTTTACCTGTTCAAAAAACTTATGGCTACACATGAATAGATTGATTTTAGAATTTCCCATATTTTGAGGGAAAGTATTGAATGTACTGATTTGTTGGCTAAGAAAGGGATGACTAAATCTACTACTAATTTTTTAATTAAAGATTTAGACTTCATTGCATTTAAGGGTATGTTCAAACATGACGCTTTATAGTTACCTTATTTATGAAGAAAGTTATCCTAGTTGTTCTCTAATTCTATTTGTTAGTTATGGTCCTTTTTCCTTCTTCTTTCAATCATTTTCTTGAACACTTTCTATGGTTAATGGGACTTGTGTTACTTCTAGTTGTATTATTCATGGCATCATGGAATATTTAATTCTCTTATGCTTGTGCTAGTTGCTAAAAGTGAAGGTTTCTTTTCGGATTTTGTTTTTTGTTCTTCTTATTTTTTTAAGGCTATTGTTGGTTGGGCTTAAGTTACTTAATTAAGATTATGACCAATGTTGGTTGAATTATTACCCATGGCTAGCTACACTCTACAACCCTATTGTTATTTTCAATCTTTTTCATGATCTCTGGCTCTATGCTACCGAGCATATGTTTAGTTATGGTGGTTCTTTTTTTTTTTTAAAGCCAATAAGGTTGGTTGAAACACTTATGCGAGTTGTGGAGGATTTTATTGATGATTCTTATTAGCTATTAATTTTTAATTCTTTTTCTATTTTTAGGATATTGAGTTTTATTTTTTTATTTTGCTTTGTTGGTTGCAGTTGGCTGGGCTTGCTTTATATATGTTGGATGTTGACACGAGCTAGTTCTTATGATGGGGGCTAAGAGTGAAGGCTATGACTTACGATGTTTTTGAGATGATTTTGAAGGTAGGATTATTTTTTTTTTATTTCTCTTCTTTTTTAAGGTGCTCTTATTTTGATGTTTGGTTGGCCTTAAACAATATTCTTCATTTAATTTTTGCTACTTTCACATAGGCTTCTTTGTTACGACTTCTTGCCTAAGCTTTATATTTTACTGCAGACATTTATATGTTAGATAGGGAACCTATTACATTAGGTTTCATTTTTCTTTTACGAATGTAGCTCTTTGTGCATTTAACATGTTTTTGGATCCCTTGTAAAAACTTTGTACTCACTATTTCGATGAAATAAATTTTTTTGTTAAAAAATACTCATTTTGACATCCTAACAGTGCTGGTGCGTGATAGATTTTTCTCTGGCTTTAGCTTGTGATTTTGTTCCTTTAGTTTCTTTCTTTCTCAGGGAAGTTTTCTACTCTATTATCTATGATTCTCTTTCATTTTTGTCAGCATTGGGCCAACTAGGTTATTTATCCTTCACTTGTTTTAGTTTTGTTACCAAATCCTATGGAATTCTCATCTTCTCGAATGGTAAATAGCCCTATTAAGATGTTAGATCCAAGCTGTTTAACAACTTAAAACCAAACTCATTCTTTTATGGATTTCTTAGCAAGTTCTTCTTCCTTTATTACTTTTTCTGGGCTTAAAGCAATTACTCATTGTGGGATGAGTGCACTTTGGATCTCTAACAAAGAGGTTGATGCACCAGTTAGTCCTTTTTAATCCGCATTAGTTGGGAAATTTCACTTTTTTAGCCTAAGTTAGATGTTATCCATAATTTTTTCTTAATCTTAAACCTTTTGGTGAGTTGTTCGTTACCTTATTGGATCCATATCATTTACTGACCAAGTTAATTAACAATTTGGATTATATCCATATTTATGCTCATAAATCATACTATATTAGTAACTAATTCATGAAGATTATTAAATGGTATCCTTTTTTTTTATATATTTCTTAGAAATCTCAAATCATTCCTATTTGGTTTGGTATCATTATTTGGCCCTCCACTTCAAATTGGCAAAACCACAACTAATAGAACCAGACTTTCTATTGCACATGTTCTTATGGAATTGGATATTTCATAAAAATATCCTAACACTGTATGGCTTAGCCTTAAGAAAATTTTCTATGTTCAAATGGTTGCAATGGATGATTTTCCATATTTTTCTGATCACTATAAATCACTCAGTATTAGTACCTTTGATTATTTTTTAACTTCTTCCTCATTTGAGGGAAAATCCTATTTCTAAATCAAAACCTCAGGGGTTGATATTAATGGAAATGCCTCTTTAATATATTATTTTGGTTGTAAGTATTTAAATAATGGATCCTTCATTGAGCAAAATGTTGGCGTTAAAGAGTTCATGGATATGGAGGGTAGCCCAAATTGCAACATAGCTTTCACAAGGAAATTGGTTTCAAATGCTCCTTCTTTGGAAGTTTATGATATTGCCATTATACCTACATATGTTGCTCCTAATTCCTTTTATACTATAATGCCTACTCTAAGTAAGGATTCTCCTACTCATTTTCCTACAATTGTTACTTCTATTCATCATGTTTCAAATAAAGACCTAAGAGGTCATTATGTGGGGATGACCCTAGTGGTTGATAATTTTCAAATTGGAAGAAGTTGAAACTAATTTACTAATGATTTGAACCCAAATGATGCTTTTGAGGATTGAAATTTCATAAGTTTTAATCAATCATTGGATGGTTTTGGGTGTGTTACTAATATGAAAAAAATGTGAATATATAAAAAGAAAAATTATGCTAGTTTATCCTCTGATATAGGTGTCACTAGATCAAATGCTTGTTGTTGGACTACTTTTTATGATTAGGTCTATCATTTAAAATATTAGAGCTTTTGGGAAGTTTTAAACTTGGTTTCATTTGCATGATCATTGCAAGATTAAAAAAAAAAACTTTTTAACTCTTCTTCAGCCTATGATTTATCTTCTAATTATTATCTCAAAGATAATTGGTTTTTTATTTTGCCTATGTTAAAACTTTTGGAGACATTTGGTTACTTTTGAAAGAATATCTTATTTTATCTATTATTGGAGATTTTGATCAAGTTTTACATTAAAAATTTTCTATTTTTAATGTTTTTTTATGGGTTCCATGGTGTATGAAAGTTATTCTGAAGTTGGTAGACTCCTTTTGGAGTCAAAGTTACTTGACTTTCTTAATTATTATGTTCGCCTGTTGTTTGTTAGTGGGGATTTAAATATCATTGCTACCATTTCTGAAAGATTTGAAGGTGTCCTTCCTAGTTTAGCTGTTATGGATGATATCAATAAAATGATTCATGAATATGTTCTAACTATTATTAGCTTTATATATAGCTCCCAATTTTACTAGGTTTAATAATATACTTTGGAAACTATTAGATAAGAACCTTTTTAATAATGATTGGTTAAGTCTTCTCCCTAAGACGTTTCTAGAACATTTTAGTAGGACTACTTCTAACCATGTTTCTTTGCTTTCTATAATTAAACATGTGAATTCTTATACTCCATTTCATTTTTAAAACATGTGGCTTCCATCTCTTGGTTTCTTTAATTTTCTTAAGAACAGTTGGATGGCTCCAATGCATTGCTATGATGGTATTATTGATATTTTTCATTTTTCTTCAAAAGTCAAATGCCATAAATATATCCTTAGATGGTAGAGTAAAAATGTATTTGGTAATATCTTTGAAAATATTGTACAGCTAAAGATGATGTCATTCAACATGAAAACAAGTTTGCCTCTATTTGTGATGAAAATAGAAAAGATATAATTAATGTTAAAAACAAACTTACTAAACCTCAATATAGAGAGGAAGTTTTTTGGTTGCTAATGGCTATTTCCAAACACCTTTTTGAGGGTTAAGAAATTCACAATATTTCCAATCCTTAGCTAATAAATGGAAACCATGATCCTTTATCAACAAAATTATGAAGGAGTATGGGACTGGACTAAAGATCAGGATGTTATTTATGCTTCGACTATTTTTCATTTTGAATTTGTACTTGGTATTTCTAAGAATGTTGGGAAAACATTTAATCCCCACTTTATTCCTTTTATCTTCACTTAGGATAATTTTAACTTTTCTAAAATTCTTGGTGAACATGAAACTTATAACATACTTAAGTATATGAATAAGGATTCAATTGTTAGGTCTGACGGTTTTACTACTTCCTTCCATCAAAACTTTTTGTTTTTTTATTAAAGTGTATTTATGTAAAACTTCTATGTCCATTTCTAATGGAATAAGCATTTCTGAGTTTTTTCGCCTACACTTCAATAAAAATGATTCCTAAATGTAATTATCCAAAAAACTTGAAAGACTCTAGAACTATTAGACTTGGCACTACTTTTATTATTATTATTATTATTATTATTTTGCAAACTTCAGGCATTTAATTTTTTGCTTATTTTTTCCAGAATAATTTCTTTGAATCAAACTGGCTTTGTGAAAGGTAGAATTAACACTAGAAGTGTTTCACATGCTTAAAAATTAGATCATGATATTCATAAAAAAGTTAATTATCATAACTTAATTTAAAGTTAGATATAACTAAAGCTTTTGATAATATTAGCTGGTCTATCATTTTTAACTTTGTGTATCTCTTTGAATTTGATGATAATAGCATAACCTTGATTAAATACATTCTTAAAAATGTTTGGTTCTATATTCTTCTTAAAGCTAAAATTCAAGGTTTTTTTTAATATGGTTAGGATTTCAAATAGGGGGAACCTTATCTCCTGCTCTATATATTATCACTATTAAAAACTTTAGGATTGCAATATTGTTTTATACTTTTAAAAGTTTGGCCTCTAGGAATTCATTTTAACTTAAATATTTCTCTTTTTTTTCACTATTGATGAGATCATTTTATTTTTAATGCTTCTTTAAATAGTGTAAAGAGAAAAAAAAAACTTATTAAAGCTTTTCAAAATGAAATTGGGTTTAATTTCGAAAATAACAAAAGCATTTTTACTATGGGTAAGGGCATGTCGATGGAGAATATCAACAACATCAAATTAATAACTAGTTTCACAAATAAATTATTTCCTTTTTATTCTTTAATTTTACAAACTTTTTTATTTTTTATTTTGTTTTTATTTATTTTTAAATTTCTATTTCCTATTGATTACATTAGGACCCAGTTTCAAAAAGGTCATAAAAGATCCTTAATTTTTGATAAAATGTCTTCTATCATTCTTAAGAAGTTATATGCTCGAGAATTTAAATTCTTATTTATTGGTGCTAGGCTTGTTCTAATTAAAAGATTTTATGTTGTACTTCCATATACCTATTACAAACCATGAAACCTACTTTAGCAGTGTGTTCTAGACTAAAAAAAATCATTAATAAGTTTTTTCCGTATTCCACTCTGACCAACAAAGATATTCACTAGGTGGTTTGGGTTATAAATCTAATTATGATATGGTTAAAGGATTTTTTTAAAAACTATGTTGCAAATTTAGAACAAATAATTCCTTGTAGGACAATTTAATAAATAAATACTATTAAAACAATCATCCTATAAACTACACTTTCAAGAAGGGTTAATCTGCCTGATGGAACAAGTTATATAAGATTAAATGGCAAAGAGAAATGACTCTTAAATGGGGAATTGGAATGGTACATCCTATTTTTGGCAAGATGACCAGATTGATGCAGGGTCTCTTGAATCTTATTTTAGTACTCAATCAATCTCCACCAAGAAGGATTCTAATTTAATTAGGGATTGGAGGTGGTGTGAAAATATTCTTTTAAACCATGTTTCTCAAAACATTTTTAATGTTATATGGGACATTCCAATAAAACTTTTTCTTAATGATCAATCTATTTTAAATATTCTATGGATGGTGAATTTGGTTTAAACAGAGTTAGGAATTTCTTTAGAACTGAACATGACTATAGTAAAATTTTTAATAGAATTTAGAATTCTTCAACTTTTATTAACATTTCTTTATTCACATGAAGAACTCTTATGGGTTTTATTCCTTTTGATGACAAGTTAAAAGATAAGGGTGCTTATATTGCATCAAAATCTTGTTTGATTAAAAATGTATTGTTGGAGTTTTGAAAACATAATTTTCTTTCGGAAATGTTAGTTTTATTGAATTTCAATTTTTAAGTCAAATTTTATCGTCACTTATAATGGAATGTGTGAGTGATGTCAGATTTTTGTTACTTCTTAATGGAAAGGCCTTGAAGTGGATCAATGCTGAGGATGGATTCTGTCAGGGATGTCCTCTATCCCCGTATTTGTTTATCCTGTGTTCTCAGTTACTATCAAATGCAATGGAGGAATGGGGAAGTGACTTGGGAATTCAAATTTCACCAAGAACGCGTAAGATCTCTCACATGTTGTATGCTGATGATGTTTTGATATATGCTCAAGCTACAAGGAAGATGGCTAAAACTCTCCAATCCATAGTTATGGGATTCTGTTCCTGGACAGCTCTTAAGGTTAACAATTTGAAATCTCAGCTTCTGTTTAGCAATGCCACTTGCCTCTAAAATAGAAATCGAGTTAAAGATATTTTGGGTTTCAAGGTAGTGAAGGAATTTCATTACCTTGGTGTTAAAATAACACTAAGAAGACTAGTAAAGGCTGATTTCCAAGATGTTCTGGATAAGGTTTTACTCAAGCTTAATTCATGGGGAAGCAAGAATTTATCCATGGCTGGTAAGATTGTGCTGGCCAAGACATCTTTATTAGCTGTACCAAATTTTTTATCAACTCACATTATGGTTCCAAAGAAGATCTAACATGAGATTGATAAATGTTGTAGAGAGTTTGTGTGGCATAAGAGTAATGGGAAGAAGGGACTTCACTATGTCTCTTGGTCCGAGCTATGTAAACCACGTGAAGATGGCGGGTTAAGATTCCATTTAGCAACTAGAAGAGCAGGACCACTTAAGGCAAGACTGGCTTGGCGGTTTTTAAGCAATACGGAGTCTACTTTGCACAACATTATAACCACAAGATATGAGAATACTTTGTTTGATAGTAGAATCAAACAAGGAGCATCTGATGCATGGAAAATTCTATATGAAGGAGGAAAGTTTTTAAAGCCGTTTTTGAAATGGAGAGTGGCTAATGGGAGAAAGGTAAATGTGCTCAAGGATGTTTGGATACTTGATAGAAGCTTGGGGATGTGGCCTACTTTTGTTGACAGCACAAGATTGGAGGATGTTATGCTTGATCATTTCTTATCCCGTAACAGAGAATGGAATGTGGAGAGGCTGCTGAAGGTGTTCAATGAGGTTCTCACTTCAATTATCTTACAGATCCAAATTAATCACAATGCTGATGAAGATTATATGGAGGCAATCAAATAGTTTTCAGGGAAAACGATTACAGCTATGGCTTACGAAAATAGTATTGATAATGAAAGGGGAGAAGGAGATTTTGGTTTAGCTATGTGGCTCAAAAAGCTAAACTTCAACCACGTGTGGAGCTGTTTTGGTGGAGATTGAGTAAGTTTGCAATTCCAACAATTGAATTTCTCCACTACAGAAAACTTACTGACAATGTTCTTTGTGCTCGGGTTTGTCAACAAGTGGAAGATATTGAGCATATTATGGTGCACTATAAATTTTAAAAGGAGATCCTTTTGAAAATACAAAGCTGGGGATTTAATATTCTAATTTTTGGTTCTCTTGAGGAATGTCTGAAGGTGTTGAGAAGGTTGCCGGCATCAAGGTCCAGCATTGTTAGTGTGTACTGTTCTTCGGTTCACGAATGCTGGAAGGAAAGGAATAGAAAAGTCCATGGCAAGCAAACTATGGGAAGCTCTACGATTGCAGCTAATATTTTGTCTATTGTGTTGAGTCTAGTAATTAGGTTGTTAAGCCTAAGTAAATGTCCCAAAGGCTACCAAGAGGGGGGGTGAATTGGTAGTTTTAAAAAAAAAAATTAAGCCCTCTTTTAAAATTATGTTGAACCGAAATAAAAATTATTTCTTTTAAGTTTTGTAGAAAAAGTTTTTCAACCACAGAGTTTTTAAGACTAAGAATTAAAATGCGGAAACATAAAAATAGTAAAGTAAATGACACCAGACTTATAGTGGTTCGGTCTAAAACCAGACCTACATCCACTCCCCAGAGGCACCCTCTGAGTATTGCACTAATACCAATAGTGACTCTCCTTTTGCACCCATAGCAAGGCGGAGAAGCTTTTACAACACACTCTTTTCACCACTCCCCAGTGCGGCAGAGAACCGTCGTCCTTTTATACAATCCCCAGTGTTGGCATAGAACTGTCCGTCCTTTCACACAATCAATAGTGTTGGCAGAGAACCATCGTCCTTTAACACTCTCCTAGTGTGGGCAGAGAACCCTTCGGCTATTCACACTCTCCAAGTGTAGGCAGCGAACCCTTCGTCTGTTCACACTCTCAAAGTGTCGGCAGAGAACCGGATCTCCTTGACAGATCTTCTCACAAGAATCTAGAAGGAAGAA
>NW_021319518.1:469850-479129 GCF_001605985.2 Dendrobium catenatum | reverse complement strand
ATTAACCCCGGAGGGTCAAAATGATGTTTGATCGAGTGTTTAACTATAATAATCCGGATAAATAATCATTATTTTCATAATCAAAATTATGATAATAAGACAACATATATTCCCGGGCAAAGAAAATATAGTCTATTTGCAATCATTAGAATATGGTAATAATGATCATTGACTTTGATTTAAAGTTTTCTAAAGAAAACTAATTGAGGTTTTAAAAATTAATTTTTTTTTTTAATTTAATCTCAGTTTCCAAATCTCCTACGAGCACAAGCCCTCGTAGTTAATTATATTTCAACTTACTTTTCATAACTTTATTTTTATATCATGTGTGTTTTTTATGATTTCAAAATATTATTATTTTGATTACTATTTCTCCTAACATATATTGGAAATATTATTTGTGTTGTTTGTGTGTACTAATATTTCAGGAAAATCATAATGCTCTAACCTCTTGTAGGATAACAACAATAATTACTATTTCCATAATATAATTATCGACTGTTATAGCCGTCCACAAACAGTGAGGATCGCCCCAAGCAAAGAAAATGAAAGATAAAGACAAATATAAAAGAAGAATTAATCATAATATTATCCTCCATCTCTCCTCTCTCTCTCTCCCTGTCTCTCTCACACACCCAAGCAAGCCAAGAAAAAATAAAATAAAGTAAAATAATATAATGATGATCATTCCTAATCCTCTTCTTCCTCATCATCATCAACATCATCATGATCTGTTGTTGCTACTATTAGTGGTCGGTACCGGGGGCAGAAGGAAAATGCATCTGGTCAGGGTTCTTAATAAAAGGATCACTCCAATTCATCTCAACTTTACTTAATTTAAATTTGATGTGTAGCTATAAAAGCATATATATTTTCGCCAGAAATGCCACTGGTAAACCAAGGTTTTCCTATAGTGTCACTTGCTCACTTTGTGTTTTACATTCTATTTATGGTACAATTTATGATTGATGTGTAACTTCATGACACTGAAATATTTTTAGTCTAAAATGCTTCATGATCAACAATTAAAGATTAATTCCTTGGAAATCAAAAAATAAAGGAATTATTCTATATATAACTTACCTTTCATATATAACTCATTAGCTATATCATTATACTCGCTTCATTTCACTCATATGCAAGGGTATTTGCACTTATGCTATGCTAATTAGCTTATTAACACAATTAATTAAAATTTTGCAGTTTAATTAATAACTCTCTTCATGCTTAATTTATCTAGCTACCCTTCTTTCTTCCCTTGGCATAGCCAAATTCTTTGTGCAAAATGTGGATTAATAAACCTCCTAATACATGTGGCTGATCCAAATCTCCATTACCCTATAATTTGAATTCACTATTAATTAAGTGATCTATTTTCCACCTCACCAATCAAAGAGATCTCATCCTATTGAATAATTGAATTTCCACTCCCTTGATTCATACATTGGACAAATTTTACTCCCAATAATATTAAGTGGCTAAAATTCTATGGGGCCCACTTGATCCCCTAATTAATTCAAATTAAATCATGATTTTATTTAATAAAATCAAGTTTTTCAATTTGAATTAATACATAATAATTTTTTCCTCTTATTCCTTTGAATTCATTAGATTAAAGAAGATTTATTTTTTCCATATTCCTTTATTAGGTTAAAAAAATTTTATGCTCTCCTCATCTTGGCAAATTCCTTTCATCTTGCCTTAGAGGACACTACAAGCTAGAAACTTCTTCTCCTCTTGGATATCTAGAAATCTAAGGGTCATATACTTAATTCATTTCATTTTTTTGTTGGGGGTTAAGTCCTTTTTTTAGAGATTACTTGTAGAAAGGTTTTTAAAATTTTTGTAGTCTACTTGATTTAATATCTTAATACTCTTTCATAACATTTCCTTATCATTTGATCAACTTATTAAAGAGCTACCCATTTTATTTATTTATTTGTGATCTAATCTCATATATTTTTCTCATACAAAAATTCAAAAATATCTTGGATAATCATATGTTGTGTTGTTAACTAGTTTTGATCTTTCAAAAGCTAATTTTTACAACTAGTTTTCATCACTTTGGTATCTTCACTTTAAATATTTCAGTGTGATTTCTTTTCTTTACTTTTTCCATCATATTAGTGTTTTAAATCATACTTTCAAATTTTATAAAAATTAAAAAGATTCTCTTTTAGTGGCTGAGTTGGTAAAAATTAGGTTAACTAGTCTACACCTTAATTGTCACATTATTTTGACTTGTATTATGAAATTTTTGGTACTTTAATTATTGTGATTGAAAATATTATTTTCATCATTGGACTTTCCATAATTATCATTCATTTTTTATTCCATATGATGAAAAAAAATTCATATCACATCTTTACTTAAACTAAATAGTCTTTTAAAAATTGCATTGTTACTTTTTTTCTTGTGTTTTAACTTTGCAAATCATATAGAAATATCTTCATATCACATTTGCGCTATCATAAAACATAAAAATCATTGATCAAGCACTTTTTTTTGCGATTAATCTTTATTTTGTGTGAGAATTGTAAGAGATATTTATATTATATTATTTTATAGAGGTACATTATACATGTTGTGACTTGACTTAATTTTCTTTGTTTATGAATATAAATGTTGTTGTGAGATTTTCATTTTCATGTAAGGTTGTACCTTCATGGTGTTAGGATGATACGGTTGTTATAACTTATTTTATTATTAGTTAAATTGTAGTTTTAGATTGGACTACGTGTGGACGTAAGCCAATGGGTGCCAAAAAACATAAAATCCTTATGTGTGCTTTTCTCTTGTGCACACTCTCTTGTAATTTATTTTATTAAGTGACTAAATCACTCACTTCACAACATTTTCTATAAGATAAAACTAAATAATCTATAAAATTACCATTTTTTTTATATTGTGAATAGAATGGAGGACTTCTAAAGTTCTTCTAATCATAAGGTGGTTCACTATCTTTCATCTTTTAATCTCTAGAATGAGCTGCTCAATCTTAAAACAATCCCATTTCAGGATTCTAATCTTTTAAACCTTCCTTGAATCATTGAAATCAAGAAAAGTTTAGACACAATTATGATTGAGGGTTTTCTTAGGATTTCCCCCTCTTGTGATGTAATTAAGGATAGATGCATACCTTTTTGGGGAACTTGTAATCCTAGTATAAAAGTAAACCCTATCTCAATTCCATGAGGTTGGGAAAAAAGTCTTTAAACATAAACTATTATATAAACAATTTTTATTTCGAAATATCATTATGGGTTGTCAAGTTCATCTCTGGATATGATTTGTTATTGTCTTTATAGAATTTTATTACTAAAATGGGAAAATTTTAGTGGTCTTTTCTCATTTTTAATATCATTGTAGAACATCATATTCACCTTGCATGATAATATGTTATTTTTTATTAAGTTTGATTACATGAATATTAAATTTTCAAAACCTTATTTTAATCTTGGAATCCAATATAAATGTTTGTCTATATCTTGAGATTGTATGATATTCTCTATGTAGTATTGTCTTACAAAAATATGACCACTGAAATCCATAGTTTTGTTTTATTTTCTCATGCCTTGAAGTAGGGTTGAAAAATTCTTGCAAAGCATAACATTTACCATGCGAGATTCTGCATGATAGGACACTCTACCTCCATGCCTCTGAGCCATTTTATTAGAAAATGGAGTAGACACTAGTATCTATTTTCTTCTTTGATAAGCATAAAATTTATGTTATTATAGCTAACACCCATATATTGAAGTAAGTTCTTAACTTTTCATAGGATTTACTGAAGGAGTGGTGTGCTGAGAAAGTAGGATTTATTGAAGGAGTGGTGTGGTGAGAAGGAGATTCAATTGTTGGATTGCAGACTCATATTTCTTAGCATAAAATAATTCTTTCACGTTTATGATAACTTTGAAGAATGGAAAGTATCTATCTCCTAATCTAGAGTATAAATGATTGAGCTCATCAAAATGACTAGTGAATCATCGCATATTCATGGCCATGATGGGCAACATCATTTCCAATATGGTCATCACTTTGTCAGGATTTCCTTTGATGCCCTCTTGCGTGATGAGGAAGCATAAGAATTTCCTAGAAGTTGCACAAAAAGTACAATTTAACATAATTGCATGTTGAACCATTTTAAAGTGTTGAATATATCCTTAAGTCTTGAATGTTCTATATAGTATATTTTCCTTTTACCATGAATTCACCCACATAGATCTTCAAGCATTACAAGCTTTTGGACATGATTAAGACCATCTTCTTTCAAACATCATGTAAAAATTTTAATTTTATGATAGCCCAGAAAAGCTCATCATCAAATAGACCACTATTGAGCCAACATAAATATCTATCCTTGGGAGTAAGTAGCCATCGTTTGGGTATATCGAGTTTAAGTTTGTAAAGTCCACACCCATCCTCCACTTAACTATCACCTTATATTCCATTACCCCATTTCAAAAGTTTTTTGAGTACTAGTCCTCTTTGATGAAACCAATAATTAAGAGTTTCTCTACCTCTTCCCAATTTGGCTCATCAAGTAGAGAAATTTTCTAATATATAGATCTTTAATTTGATTAGTTGAGCTTCCCTCCGCATTATTGGTCTATAAAATGCAAATTCAACATTATTGTTAGGCATGTTTATAGTAATCCACATAATAACTTTGAAGTCGCTCCTGAGGACTAGGATGAGCTCACCTCTATACTCCTAACTAAAAGAAGTATGCAAATTGAGGACTTCTACTTACTTTCCTTTCTCTTTGAGTACATTATTAATTGATTCCATCATTTCCATGCCTAAACCTCACTCTAAATCAAGTTGGAAGTTTCTTCTAGAGTGGTCACTAAGTAATAAACTTATTATTAGTAGTAAGTGCTCGATCAGGTGAAGTTGGCTTCATCATGATCTCAATTCCTTCTAGCAAGAACTTGACTGTCACACTATAACCCTAAAGGTATACATAAAGGGACTAACAAATATTTCATTATAGTATGTTGGGTTTTTAATGATGTTAAAAATTTTCATCACTATGTACTACCCCAGGTGATGGGTAGGGTAAGAAATTCTTCTTTGTTACAGTCCTTGCCTAAGAAATAATAGTGTTGCCAATCAATTAGGGTGAGATGAGAAGCAAATCAACATCTTTTAATATGAATAGTAAAAATTTGAACTAATCGTAGTATATTAACTGGTGATCATATAATAATAGCAGGTCAAATTCTAAGTATCATATTGGACATTCTTGCGATCGTACTGCATGAACATTGACGAGTAAATTTGGGTTTTTTTAAAGCATTCTATTTAGGATTTCTCATAAAACTTTGTAAGAGTCTTTCTAGTATTTATTGTGTTGTTTTTCTTTGAAAAAAACTTAGAACTTGGCAGAGAAAGGCTAGAGTCTATGAGAGAAGGAGAAGATCCATGTAGGTTTTAAGGGAGTGTGAGAGGGAGTTCCACATGGTTGCTTCAGCGAACTTACACCTAAGTTCCTCCATGTGTCAAGGTTTTTATTGAGGGAAGCTTTGGGATGAAGATCTCTTTGGTGTCAAAGGACACAGCTACTTCGCCACATGCACCAGAGAAGGTGAAAGCTATTTGTGGTTCTCTTCCTTTACCAGGAGGGTGAAAAAGAAGTTTAGGTTGTTTTCCTTCACCTGGAGGGTAAAAAAGGATTTGAGGTTCTATACTTTTACAAGGAGGGTAAAAAAGAATTTCAGATTCTCTACCATTAACAGGAGGGTGAAAATGGATTCCACGTTCTCTGCCTTTACCAGGAGGGTGAAAGGATTATAGTCATCTATTACACTAGGTTGGTGGAAGAAATTTTATAAGCGCTTCTCTGCCTAAATTTTGGGGTTAAAGGAGAGTCACTAAAGGTTGTGTAATACTTGGAGAGTTGTACTCTAGGGAGTAGGCATAGGTCCTTGTTTGACCAAACCATTATAAAATTCTTGTATGCTCTTTCTAATTTTTATTTTATGTGTTTTACTTGTCTATAATTTATTTTCTTGAAAATTTCTTGATAAAAAATATGTGGTAGATGTTAGATTGATTTGATTAATTTATAATCATCTTTATTGTACTTGTTGTTAAGTTTATTAGCTTCTGCATCGGGTGATCAAATTATTTAGTTTAAGTTCTTAAAATTTTAGATATGTTTTTCTATTGTGTTACAAAAAGAATTTCAGATTCTTTGCAATTAACAGGAGGGTGAAAATGGATTTCACATTCTCTTCCATTACCAGGAGGGTGAAAAGATTACGGTCATCTATTACACCAGGTTGGTGGAAGAAATTTTATAAGGACTTCTTCGCCTAACTTTTGAGGTCTTACAAACTCCCCAAACTTTCACCTTGCGGCCAACCCATTATGTCACATTATCACAATATTAAAAAAATAAATTAATGAGGTTATAGTATAAAGTCATAATAAGACCCTATATGAGAAGGCCTCAAACATGCCTCAGTACCCTATTAACGTATGTAGATATAGTCGTTTCCATTTTTATATAAAAATGAATGGTATCATGTAATAAGCTCCACTGTGTGACATTACATTTGACGTGCCAATCAAAATTCTCTTTCTTAATAGTTTTAATGCCATTCAGATTATGGCTGAATGAGTTAGTGTTGTCGATGTTCCTTGCACGTACAATACATCTTATTATAGACGAACTCCACATCTCCCACCTTGAATAGTCATAAGGTCTTCTTCAAGTTCTCTCATAAATGTCACAAATAGTGGCAGTGTGCACCATTTAAAAATACATAATGCACAGATCTTTCCGCTCTCAAATAGGGCTACAAGGTCAAGGAGTAATAATAAGAACCAGCCCTTCGATACATTGATCTCTTACACAACGGCCATGAATGTGATTGCGTGTAGACCACAATTTCAGCAAGAATGGTACCCCTGTACATATCGAGCAGGAAGTCCCATTAAGAATTAGAATAGGTTGGCATAACCTCAAACCATCAATTGTGGGACTGAATGCCAAAAATATGCCTTTGAATCGTCAATTAATTCCCTATTACTTGAATATTATAAACTACCCCAAGTATTGAAACAACAAGAGCTTCCATGAAAATATACGTACATCGATCAAAATAACTCCTCATAGCTACTAAAATACAAATTATATCTCCTTCCATCATGCATGCAATGCTTTGACATACGAAACTTATATGTCAAAATTTTATGCTATTCAAGCAATTATCTCATAAGAATTTAAGTTTTACTATTGGTGATGGACCACCGTGATGTAGTAGCATATTGACTTTAAGGTGCTGTTGTGGTGACTTATAGTAATGGATGTGTGTAGATTAGTGGAGGGCCACTCAATGAGATTTTCAGAAGGCCATCTGCGGAATGATAGAACCACGTGCATGGGCATATAGAATGGTTATCCTTGATTTGTTGGACGCCACTTTAATGTACTCAATGTTGTTCGACCATTCACTTATAGCACATTGCAGGGTTTCTTTTGTCTACAAAGTGAGTCTATCGAATAAATAAGCTGGGACAATGGCTTCAATGAAGCAGTGCACATTAATTATCAGGGAATTGATAGCATCAGTGGCATCCCATTCCTCAGTGGATCAGGTTGATTGGACAAACACGTTTTTCACAACCATTGCATCCAAGTCTTCTTGGTTTTGGATTTCATGGTATAAAATTAATTGATGGCCTGGTTTTTCTGGATTTTGATCATCCGTAAGCTGGGCTGGGTCATTTTTAGTAGGACTTTAGGCTATGTTGTTTTGTGAAATTGTTTGAAAAAAATCAACCTCACTGTTCGTCAGAGGGTACTTGTCTATAAACTTTAAATACAGCCTAGCCCCGCTTCAGGAAAATTGATCCCAGTGAAGTCTTCCAAGTTCGCATCGGCGGTGGTTGTCTTCATTCTCCACGGAAATAATGACAGTCCAACTTGTCTCTTCAGAAAAATTATAATCACAAATCTCATCGTCCTTGACATTCATGGCTGTGTATTCTCACCATTATTTGGAAGACGACATACAAGATTTACTATGTAGGTGCCACTGGTTATTTGCAACACATGTAGGATTCAAAGCTACAGTTGTTCCAGAGATAGAATCTCATTTATTTCGAGCGGGGAAGTTTCTTCCTTCGACATTACTCGGTGTGGAGTTAGAAGAAATTAGAAGCTCTCCATCAAAAAATAGAAGCAAAGTCGACATTCTAAAAATTTTTTGGTTTGGTTTGCTCCTCACCAAAAGTAAATAAATGAATAGCACTCGTGCAAATAAAAAATCACTCAACGCCCATCTTTTGACGTATTTTCTGCAATTTGTATATCGTTTAATATCATATATTCTTTTGAAAAAGTGTTCATTAATTTTCATTGTAAGATTTATTCCGATGACTATTAATCTGCAAAATGATGGAGCTTATTTTATTGTTGAATTGCTTAATTTTCATTGTAATTTGATCAGTTTAACTCTTAATCCAAAATAGAATATAAGCATCCAAATGTGGCCTTATGACTTACAACTATAGTAAAAACTTAATTATTATGAACCTATTCAGGTTTGTGTCGACCCAAATTCAAATTTTTCTGGTGGGGCTAAGGCTGGATTTTTGAATAGTTTCAAATATTAACACCTCTCTCTCTCTCTCTCTCTCTCTCTCTCTATATATATATATATAAATTTAGCTCAGAGATCGTTTTTGGAAGCCGTCATTTTTATTCCTCACGAAAATTTTATGCATTAAGGTTATCATTTTTCTTACAAAATTTGTATTAAAAGAAACTTAAAACTACGTTGAAAAATGAAAATTTATCGTTTCCGTCGAAACTCTTCTAACACGCTGTTAAGCCCTGAGCCTAATGGGTAAATTTTAAAAGTAACATTAATAAATATATTATAGAATTAAATATGTTTTAAACAAATTTAAAAATAGGCATAATTCGGCGACCGAGTTGTGTATTACTCAACCCAAGACTTCTTGGTTGGAAGCCTAAGCTCTCAACCAACAGGCCAAACTGAGTTGTGTATTACTCTAGAAAGTTGCTCGTTTGATAAATTTATATTTAATAAATTTATAAAATTTAATGTTGCTTAACAAAATAAGATGCCATTACAGTGCTCTCAAGTCAAATTTAGAGATCACTTGGCCAACCAATTAATATCACAAGCTTTATATTTATTTTAAGCCCTTTTGTTTTGAGCTCATTTAAACTCGAATTAGAAACTTATAATTAAATTTTATTTTATAGCGTTCTACTTTTTTTTTTTTTTGCAATAT
>NW_021319518.1:465705-469809 GCF_001605985.2 Dendrobium catenatum | reverse complement strand
ATTTATTAAAAAATTAAAAACTAATTTTAATATACTAGAAAATTATAATTAAAAATTATACCAAAAAGATAAAGTTTTAAAAAAATTAAAATAAAATAAATTTCTCTTGAAATCTTAATTGCAAACATAATTGAAATTTACATTTTTTTTTAAACATAAAATTGATTTTAAATCATGTTAAAAAATAATATTGTACTATATTAAGTTGCCCATTCAACAAATAACTTACAAAATTATTTGTCTTTTTTTTGTGATATTTTTAATTTTTTTAAAATGCTGATTGGACAAATAAGTCGCCCGTTAAAATGACAATTATGCCTATTTTTAATTTTTTTTTAACATACTAGATCGCATAATTTATTTATTAACCATACTTGCTCTTAAAATTTGCCCAATATCATAATCTAAATCAAATTAACAGTGACACCAACTATTAATCGTTGGAAACAGCAGAGAGTCCACTTAGATTTTTGTGAAGATAGAAGAACAGAAGACCAGTTGTAATGCCTATGGCAGATTTGTATAGCAAAACAAAGTACAACTAACAATATCAAGCCCTCTTTTCTCCTCCTGAGAATATAAATTAATCATCAGCCTAGTAGAGCAGCAAGCCAAGCTCTATTTACTCAACAAAAATTTGGAGTTGTAGAGCCTAAGGTTCTGACATTGCTGGGTTCTGAATCCACCAAGATGGCACAAAGAGCAGACGGCTCTGCCTCCATATTGGCCATTGGTAAGGCAACCCCCGAAAACTTCCTAGAACAGAGCACTTACCCGGACTATTTCTTTCGTGTCACCAACAGCCAGCACTTGATCGATCTCAAGAAGAAATTCCAACGCATTTGTGAGTCATCGATATCTAATCTCCATTATAGTGTAATACTTCTCTTTGATTTGCAACATCTTATCATAAATGGGATGAAATATTAATAAATTCATTGAACTCCATCCGTAGGTGATAAAACTTCAATTAGAAAGCGACATTTCATTTTGAATGAGGAGCTTATTACAAAAAACCCTTGCCTTTCTAAGTTTATGGAAAACTCTATAAACACAAGGCTTGAAATTTATGCGAAGGAGATACAAAAGTTAGCCGTGGAGGCAGCCACCAAGGCAATTCAGGAATGGGGGCAGCCTAAGTCTTGTATCACTCACCTCATCTTCTCCACCTTGAGTGACCCTGGCCTACCTTGTGGAGACTACCACCTCTTACAAACCCTTGGCCTCAGCCCAAATATTGAACGTGTTGTGATCCTTCAGCATGGGTGTTTCGCTGGCGGAACCATGCTTCGTCTTGCAAAGTGTCTTGCTGAAAGCCATAAAGGTGCACGTGTTCTTGTTGTTTCTGCAGAGACCACCACCATGTTGTTCCGTGGACCATCTGAGGAGCACCAAGAAGACCTTATTACCCAAGCCCTATTTGCTGATGGTGCCTCTGCTCTTATAGTTGGTGTCAACCCAAATGAGACTATTGGTGAGCGGGCAAGCTTTGTCATAACATCTGCATCTCAAGTCATTTTGCCGAACTCATCACATGCTATTACAGGCCATTTAAGTGAAGGAGGTATCAAAGCCACAATCCATAAAGATGTCCCGAACCTCCTTTCCAATAATATTGGAAAGATCTTAGAAGAGGCCTTCACCCCTCTTGGTATTTCAAATTGGAACTCTATCTTTTGGGTGGTTCATCCAGGTGGTCGAGCCATTTTAGACCAATTAGAAGAGAGGGTTGGACTAAAACCAGAGAAGTTGATGATTTCAAGGCATGTGCTTGCTGAGTATGGAAATTTAATGGGTGTATGTGTGCATTTTGTTCTTGATGAGATGCGTAAAAGGTCTATAGATGAAGGAAACACTACAACCGGTGAGGGTCTTGAGTGGGGTGTTCTTTTGGGATTCGGGCTAGGTGTAACCATCGAAACCATCGTTCTCCAAAGTGTATCTCTCTAATAGTAAACCTTCAAGTCTCAATCCACTTTAAGGATAAGATTTTCATCATAATATATGATTAATAAAATAATTTCATGTTATTATTGCCCAAATATGTTTTTACGAGCATTTCCACCTACCTATAAAGTTTGAAACCAATCATTTCTTATGAATGTAACATATGGGTGCATTAAAAAAAAATATTTTGATAAGTATGAATGTAGATTTCTAGTGAATTTTTGATGGCTTATTCTTTTATTAAAGTTGGATTTATCCTCTTAGAGCCTAGCCTTAATACTTATGGTTAATATCGTAGGGTTGGGACTTTTCCTATAGGGCCCTCTAATGAAGATTCCATTGGACTTAGCATTGGCTAGCCCTAGAAAGCTTAATGCTCTAGCTTATTTCTTTCTATACCCTAGTTTAGCATTAGGTGTTATCCATGACCCTTAGAAGACTCTCCTATATACTTTTAAAATAATTTGGAGTATATTAAACAAACCCTAAGACTATTGTAATTTGATCGCCCTCAAGGACGAATCATCCCATGGTAATCTACTCAAATTCTAGTGAAATTATTTTCAACTAGGCGAGGCCTAGTGGTTTTTCCTCTTTCTAGGTGTTTCCATGTAAAAAACATTGTGTTCTCTATGTGAGAGCTCGATATCCGTAAAACTAAGACGTTGTATTTTAACTCTATCGCCGCATATACTCATGCCCGCAACTATGTATATATATAAATAGCCAAATGAATATATATATATATATATATTCATTTGGCAAATTATAAATTAATTCAATTGAAAAGATAAACTAGTATATGTTTCTTCTACTAACAAGAAAGTTGAATGAGAATAGAAGCTGTAAATTTGGCGGTTACTTTAGAAAAAGATAACTGAAGAATGAAGATAATTATATTAAATTTAATATCTGAATATTTCCTCTTTACTCACACACAGATTTATCAAAAAAAAATTATGAATTTTAAATTCATTTGACATATTACATTGCAATATTGTCAATTTATATTTCTTCTCTAATCTTACATTAAGGTACAAATTAATAAATAGTAATTAAAATATTTTCTATTAAACTAATCGGTTAGAAACTCAAATTAGCATACAAAATATGATTTGAAATTATAATTAGTATTATAAAAAAACATAAAAGAAAGAAATCACTAGCCATCAGAACTTTCAACACTGCTGCTTATATCTTTCTAAAATGTTGCGTCACCATCATCATATAAGTAGGTGATCATCATAATGCAAATATAAACAAAATGATAAAAACTATCATCATCATCATCTATTTAGAAAAAGGATATAGTTATTATGAATTAATGAAAAGTTTTCTATTATACATTTTTTATTGCGATTATCAGCATGAAAAAAAAGGATTACAATTATTATCAACATTTAAAATTGAAAACAACTTCAATTTGAATTTTTTATTGAATTAATAAATTAATTAATTATCTGATAGTTGAGATATCAAAATTGCGTAATCGGACAGGTTCGATCATGTCTAATCCGAAACTGGCCCGACACTATTTGGGGCAACCCAAACCAAACCTGTTTTTAACATGGACCCTTCCCGACCTAAAACTCTAGTATCCGTAAATCTATCGCGTGTTTGGGTAGCCATAGGCGAGACACCGTTGGCTTCAGGTAAGAATGGGAGAGGCCACGACTGTCATAGGAGGGATGATGCCTAGATGCTAGCAGGCGGGATGGCGGCTAGACACCAGTTGAAGAGCGGTCAGGACTAAATCTATCGTGTGTTTGGGTAGCCATAGGCGAGACACCGTTGGCTTCAGGTAGGAATGGGAGAGGCCACGACTGTCATAGGAGGGATGATGCCTAGATGCTAGCAGGCGGGATGGCGGCTAGACACCAGTTGAAGAGCGGTCAGGACACCGACAGCCGCATGCGAATTCCGACCTCGATGGACGGGGATTAAAGTGACGCGATTCGAGTGACGGACAGAGACAAGATTCGATTGGTGCGAATGAAGATAGATTCGACTGACGTGAATAACCTGTTGAGACCGGTCACGCACGTGTGGCATGTTTTCAGGTCAAAAAAGATTGATTTTGGGTTTACGGTTCAACCTGAAACCGGCTCGGTTTTACAAATGGGTCGAAATCCCTAACCCGAACCCGACCCGATTAGG